>NC_085880.1:46684370-46756870 GCF_034702125.1 Engraulis encrasicolus | reverse complement strand
TGTGAGTGCTGATTTTTCTTCCTTAAATGGCATCAGTGACCCCATGGCCTTGGCGGAGGTTTGCACTCAATGAGTGCTTCTAGTTGAACATAAAATAATGATACTATTGCTAACCACCACTATGCTTTAGCCACTGAAGGCTTTTGTCTATCTCTGCTGCCAAGACCAGAACCACTGCTGCTGCTGCAAAGTGCCTTCCAACTGTTCCATCCACATATTAACAAAATGCTGTGCTATGGATGTTGTGTATGTTATGGATGTTATGTTATGAATGACTGCCACCTGCTTTTATTAACCTCTTAACTCATTGGCTGCCTTCGACGTCGCTTTGACGTCATTTCGAATAGTGACGCCCCCTGCCTTCGATGTCGTTCACCGATAATTGCGTTTTTTTACAGCCAGGCCTCGAGGACGGTCTGACCTATCTTCTGTATAAATTTCAAGCCTCTAGGCATTTTCTAACTGTTCCTGTAGGTGGCAGAAGTGTCCTTAGGAACAGTCAAGGCAGGGCTAGTTCAGAACAAGAGGACATGTCAAGACAAAAACACCCCTTTTTTACTATTATAATATAATCTCAAAAGTAGCATAGCAAAATCATTTTTGAAAGTAAAGCACCTGTGACAGTAGTCTACTTTCTTGCCCTCTGATTTTAACACAGGTAGGCTACTGATTTTAGTGTCAGAGCCTGACCAAAAAAAACCTTCCTCTCATGACCAAAACCCCCTGTTGCTATCTAGCTAGAAGGCATTGTACCTAGCTTGCCCAAAATACACCATGAGATGATCTGTGTGGCAACCTTTCATTTTGGATAATGTGATCAGCCTACACAACATCAGGATGATGCTTACAAAATATCATCTAACAGGAGAATGCACGGGACTAGTGGTGATGTGTCACCTCAGTTGGGAAATGTTTGGCTATAAAGTTTGCTACGCTAGCTAGCTAGCACGAAATCGCTAACAACTTACAACTAAGCCTAAATAAAGGAGCCTTGGTAAGTCAACTATTTTTACTCATTCTACAGTTATTTTTTATGGATCTGTATAGTATGATCAGCTTACTGTATCATCAAAAAAGACAGGGGCAGATTCTTGGAACAGAGTAGCCTTTGTGTCTGGACAGATGCTTTCAGCTCACATGAGAAAGCATTGCACTTAGCCTCAGACCAGCTAGCCTTCACCACTCCAATCGGCTTGTGAAATGTTGGATATGTGATCAGTACTTTATCAAAAGAAAATTCATTGAACAATATATGACAAGATCACTATAGCAGAACCATGATGACAGTAATCATCAATCTGCAAATTGTCCGCTCTGCCAAAGAAGCTGCAGTAACATACGCTAAGCGGAGCTGCCTGCCTACCTGCCTCCCTCCCCCACAAGACACAACACGGTACTATGGAGGAAATAAACCAGCTGTGATTCGTTCTCCAACGAGGGGAGAGAGAGAGCACAATCAGAGGGAGAGGGAGAGGGAGGGAGTTCCCGGAGTTAGGGGCACCTGCTGTCATGATCCATTCTGCGCGCCAGCAACTAAACCAAAACACCCTTGTTTTCGAGTCCACCCCCGTTATATTTCAGTATATTAGGTTGAAAAGGTCATACAAACGATCTTTTGTTCAGGCTACAGATGACAGAAGACTCTGTAATAGCATCTGATAGGTTTGGAGTTGTTAGGACGATGCCATTATGGGCAAAAACGTTTGCAGTTATAGTTCACTTCAAATGGCGTTTTCTCAGCTTTTTGGCTAGAAAGCAGCATTTTGGCGAATTCCACTTAATTTCAACAGATGATTATGAAAGAACGGAAAGGGGTAGAGAGACACCGTTTTTTTCTGATGACAGATGAGCGTCTAATCTGTGTTTTGATAGGTATGGTGTTGACATAGACACAGAACTCAATTTTCTGTGAGCCTCCAAAAAACGCCCAAAATGCTGAAAAATCTCTGGCACTCCGAGGTACTCTTTTATGAAAATGGCTGGCAGCCAATGAGTTAACTGTTGGGGGCCCGGTACTGGGCCCGATGACCTTTAACTTCAACCTTGAACTTCATTTATAATCCAGGTGGTGTACACTTGGCAAAACATATGTGAATATCCACACATTGTCTTGGAGAAGGTCATGTATAGCTGTAACAAGATCCTATTTGATAAACAGCTTCAGTAGACATGCAAATCAGTCTTTTGTGTTTCCAAGGCCAAATGTAGCAATTTCCAGGGGGTCTTCATGACCGCATTTCAGAAAAAAGATGTTCCAACCCCTGTAAGTCCTTGGCAGTACATCACAAAGTCTACCTGTGGATTCTATAGAGTCTGTACTTTCAATTGGCACCAGTCACTTCATGATAGGTCAAAGTATACGGACACAGAAACTATTTAAGTAGACGTTGTGTAAAACCTTAAAAACACTCAAAAATAGCCCCGAAGCTTAAGAGGTTAATTAATTCTGCTATTGGATGAACTAGTACCACCTACAAGTTACAGAGCTAAAAGGTCAGAACATCGTGTTATTGAAGAATTAGTGCGTTGAGTTTCTGTTTGCAATTTTTCTGCCATCCACCATGCCATTGAGCAAAAGCTAAATGACGTTATTTAAGACGGCCTGCTTGGATGCTAAATGACTTTATTTAAGACGGCCTGCTTGGATGCTAAATTGCTTTTTTTTCCAAGGCGGTCCTTAGAGGGATGCAAAGAGCAGAATGACTGAAAACCCGGAGGACCTGTACGTGCTTGTTGGCTGACTGCAGATGAATGCTGAATAACACACGCATGCGCACACACACACACACACACACACACACACACACACACACACACACACACACACACACACACACACACACACACACGCACCCACCAAGGACGAGGATGTAATGGTACTGTTGCTTTTGCGAAAGTTAGAAAGGTTATTCGAACCACGATATAGGATGAATTACTTGTGTCAGTATTTTTCCCCTTTAATTTATTAATTCATCATCAATGAAAACGCTTAACCCTTGTAAGCTGTTCGGGACTTTTTGACCCGTTGTTTTTTGTTTGTTTGTTTGACAAAATAGTTTCAATTATTATTCTTGCATGTTGAGATTCACTGGCCTTGGCTCATTTTCAGTGGAGAACATGAATCTGAAAAAAACATTAGTCTATCTCTCACTCTCAAAAACATATATAACACATACATACATTCACAAGCAGGATGGAGGGAGCATGAGGGTGACTGTGAGCTATGATTTTTTCCTTTTTTTATTTTTCTATATGCCCGGGTCAAAATGTCCCAAGCGCCTTCTATGTAGCAAAAACACAAACACCTTACAAGTGTTAATTAACCCCATTAACCCTGCCTCTCTATGCTCTGAATACTGGATTTGATTTGATTAGATATACAGTATTTTTTCCTTTTCATTCAACCCCATCACCACAAAGACTTCAATGATTAATTTCACCCCAAAACAAGATGAATAATACGAGGCTAAATGCAATCAAATTACGCTATTTGAGTGATCATCTCTGTGTCATGGTGTTGTTACACTTATACTCTCGGGCCCCGGTTCCCCAGTGTCCTTGGGATGGCTTAAATTCCCCTCTGCATAGCGCCAAGAGGCTGACACACACACACACACACACACACACACACACACACACACACACACACACACACACACACACACACACACACACACACACACTGCATAACGCCAAGAGGATAACACACACACACACACGAACGCACGCACGCACACACACACACACACACACACACACACACACACACACACACACACACACACACACACACACACACACACACACACACACACACACACACACACACACTGCATAACGCCAAGAGGCTCTGTGATAATTGAATGAAAGCACAGCAGTGGGACTCTGATCGCCATGGAAACGTGATGGCGAATCATGTGGAGAGTTCTAGCATCAACAGGAAGAGATGGAACAGGACAGATGGAAGGGAGGAGAGAGAATGAAAGAAGGAAGGAATGATGGATGGATGAAAGGTCTTGTGGGATAGCTACTGTACGTGGTGAACGTTTAATCCCATTTAAAGCACTTACTGTACAAACCTGGGGTGCGATTCTCAAAGTGCGAAGCAGCTAGTCTGTTAGCAATGTTGCATAGTAAATACTATAAAAGTTGCTAACTCTTGTGTCTCGAACGTTAGCACACAAAGTAACTACTGCTTGGAGTAATGTGCACTCTGAAGTAGTGGTGACTTTGAAAGTGAGGTGCCTCCTATCCGTATCTGGACAGTGAAGTTGAAGTACAGCTGGAGTAGATCCATTGAGTCCAGACATCACCTCAGCCACCCCAAGTAACACACAGCGCTAGTCTACTTCAGAGTGTGACTCCACCCATTAGCTAAACTTGTAGTACATATTTGACCACAAATGTGTCAATATCTTTTAATCCTGTGGTGCAAAAGCGATGAAAATCAATCGACATGCACACAAAGTGATGATACAGCTGCGAGAGTGTTCAGAACACAAATTCACGTCATGTCATTTGTTCGTGAAAAAAAAACGTCATATCCTTGGAATCTGATGAATCATACACTAATAATATACTTTTAGCTGTATACCGATTGAATTGCGTCTCATTTCGATGTGTAATTTGTGAAATATTTAGATAAGAAAGTATTGGTTACTCCCGGAAATGCGCTGGCTTACGTACTTAAATATTTTTGGTGCGAATTTCATTTCATAGCCTAGGGGTATTTACGCTTGCCTATCAATGGGAAGACGCGAGCTACGCGGGTTCGAAACCAGTGTGCAGCATGTTGACAACAACTCGTGAAATCGTGTTTTGGACCCTACAGTGTACACATTTTCCCTTGGCTGCACGTGTGTGTTGGTAATGCACAACATAAATTATCTATTTCTGCCAGATATTTCCAAAATTGTGGCACTGCAACCATGTGGATTCGAACCGGTGTGGCTTCTGTTTTCCCATTGGGATGCAAGCGTGAATACCACTAGGCTATGGAATGAAATCCGCGCGAAAATTTCTTAGGGATATCACACTTCAACAGACGATTTTCTGGGAGTAACCACAACTTTATTGTTCAAATATTTTACAAATTACACCTCGGGATGAAACGAAATCCAATCGGCATGCAGATAATACTGCATTATTGGTGCGGACGGTGTCAGATTGTAATGCCACGGCCGTGTTTTTTCACAAAGAAATTTCAAGGTGTGTTGTGGAGGAAACAGCGGAGTCACGGTGTCGTGACATCCAATCAAATGTGCTGGTGGTGGTTGTACACTATTGCTTTCTACTTCACGCACTGAATTTAGGAGGAAACAGCTGATTCATGACTCAGCAATCATGCTTATCTCTTGTTGCTTCTTTGGTCACGCACTGCAATGCCAAGAAAGTAAGTAGCGGTGTGGACTCAGGAAAGTAGCCGCACTACTTTTGGCTTACTGTGGGAATAGTAAGGTTTCGAGAAATGCACGGATTTCGCCTTGAAGTAAGTAGATAACTACAAAGTACGTCTGTAGTTCAAAGCTAACATTGCGGGAACGCACCCCTGGTGGCTTCACATAATCGCTAAGTGACTGTAAAAGTGCAATCAGAGATGCTGCTAGAAGGGCCACTCTTCTCCTCTTCTCTTCTTCTCTTCTCTTCTCTTCTCTTCTCTTCTCTTCTCTTCTCTTCTCTTCTCTTCTCTTCTCTTCTCTTCTCTTCTCTTCTCTTCTCTTCTCTTCTCTTCTCTTCTTCTCCTTTTCTCCCACTCTCTTCTCCTCTTCTCTTCTTCTCTCTCCTCTTCTCCTCTTCTCTCTGTGGTGCTCTTGCGCTAACACAAATCCATCAAGGTGCAGCCATGTTTGGGACTTTTATAGTGTTGTGTGTGTAGTGTAGCCATTAGTAGAGGGACATCAGAAGGAGAAGCAATGCTTAATGTTGCTGCCAAACTCAGGTGCTTTCTTTCAGGGCAGTTTCAATCCCCTGAAAAGGCTTTGAGCTGTTGGAATAGGCTGTTTTTGTGGGAAATGACTGCAAGTCAAAAGAGGCGGCTTTGCGGGCTGTTGGACTGTGTAGCCATTTGCAGCAAGCAGACTCTCTCTCTCTCTCTCTCTCTCTCTCTCTCTCCCCCTGGCGGCACTTTCATTTCATTTAGTAATTTTCACCTGCGTCCCTTTCCTTAGATGACAGATTATGGGTGTTTTCTGCGACTTGACTCGTGTCTGCCTAAACATTGACTTAGAGGCGCTCGCTCGGTGATATGGAACGGAACATTAAATTAGCTTTGTAAGGATTATACAGTTCCATTCATTAACTTCCACATCTAAGCATTTTGATAACGTTCGGTAGGTAGAGGTGACTGCTCTCTCAGGGAGAAATTGTGTTTTTATATGAAGCACCTTCACGGTTGTGTTGCCCTGGCGACAGAATCATGGCTAAAGTTTTTAATTTCCAGTTCATGTAGAGCACAATATCAAAGGCACAAACGTTAATTTGACACCCTCTTCCATCAGTGTGTTGACAGCATACCTCACATTGGTTCAGGAATTACTTACTATTGAATCAAAATATACTGCAGCTGGCGCTACCATGGCCTAAGGGAAGGGTACTAACGCACTACACCGGCGACCCGGGTTCGATTCCGGCCCGGGTCATTTGCTAGTCCTTCCCCGTCTCTCTCTCTCTCCACTTTCCTGTCCATCTGTCACCATTCTGTCTCAAAAAAGCACAAACATTTAGAAAAAAGAAATCTATAATGCAGTTGCTGGCTTTTTTTCTCGTAATGATTGGCAAAAGTCTGGATACACACTTTAAAACATAACTTATTGCTGCTGTCATGAAGTAGTTCAATGATGTAAAATATACGACAAGCTATTTTAATGACATATGCAGTGCTTGAAGTTATCAGGGCTTACTACAACTTCCTGATCTTCCGCTATTTTATTCCAACTATTCCTCCGTCTCTCTACAATAGCATGCCAGTCAGGGGCGCCATTAAGAATGTGTCTATGATGATTTATAGATTCGGCTGCATGAACTCTTCATGAATGATTTTTAGGTGCTGAGGAAAAAAAGTTAAAAGCACTTTAGACCACTCAGAAAAGTGATAAAAAGGCATTCATTTCCTATTAAATTCCGAAAGAGGTTGAAAATAATGATTCATTGAGAGAGCAAGGATATGTGGCTTTGTGAGTAAAAGACCTCCCCACATAATGGTCATGTCATGGCGGGATTGGCCAAATGGCAAACAGGCCATTTGCCCTGAGGTCGAATTATTATATTATATTATAATGACCATACAAACTGAGTTTTACAAAGAATGCAAATTGATCACACACACACACACACACACACACACACACACACACACACACACACACACACACACACACACACACACACACACACACACACACACACGCAAGTCTGTCAACCTTTCAACTTTCTCATGTCTTTGAAGAACTCATGTTGACACCAGGCAGTCATGCAGGCAGCACACGCGGGAAGGAAGGCAGGCAGTCAAACAGATAGGCAGGCAGCGTTGAGTTTGTTTATTTGTTATTTTATTTATTTATTTACCCACAGACTGCAGGCCATCTGGGTTGTCTAGTCACTGGCCTGTCCCATGGTGGAGAGTCGTGTGTGTGTGTGTGTGTGTGTGTGTGTGTGTGTGTGTGTGTGTGTGTGTGTGCGTGCGTGCGTGCGTGCGTGCGTGCGTGCGTGCGTGCGTGCGTGCGTGCGTGCGTGCGTGTCTGGTGAGGGCCGCTGTTGTGAGTGCCATTGTTCACCTTGAGCGAACAGGAAGTGGCAGGTGACACATGGAGTCGAGTCTCACTGAGAGGACACAACATAGGACAGGGACACACACACACACACACACACACACACACACACACACACACACACACACACACACACACACACACACACACACACACACACACACACACACACACACACACACACACACACACACACACACACGGCAGGGACATGGACACACAGCAGCACAGGGACACGGGCAGGGTGTTGTGGAGAGCAAGGCTGAAATGACACAGGACAGGCAGAGAGATGGACAGCTATACAGGCACAGGGACAGGGACAAGACTGTGGAGAGCACAGCTGAAATGACACAGCAGAGAGATGGACAGCCAGCAGCACATTGACAGCATGGGGCATTGTGGAGAGGATGCTGGCACATGTTTGGAAATGTGAAGTCGATTAGCATCCTTCATAATTATCCTGAGGACAAATGAGCCCCATAATGTACAACTGGTTTCATGATGTAGGGCTAAATCATTTGCCAAGTTGTTTCTTGTTTTATGTTGTTTGTTTATCGTTCTTTCTTTCTTTCTTTCTTTCTTTCTTTCTTTCTTTCTTTCTTTCTTTCTTTCTTTCTTTCTTTCTTCATATTCTTACATTCATAAAAATAGCATGTCTAGATAATTTTAAATGTGTATGAGAAAAGTTCAGGTCTGCCCAGTAAATGTTCCTGCTCCCAGGCAGCTCCCCAGATGGCTGTGATTCTGGCCCCCATATGTGACATGTTAATAAACAAGATGACCTGCCTCACCTTTCTCATTCTGCATGCATTTTAATGGCAGCTTCATCCATAATTAATTTCCGTCTGCTAATCACTTCCCCATTTCCAAGATGCCCATGACAGCCCAGGTGATTATAGTCCTAAGTACTGCAGGGGTTAGTTGATTTTTAATGCATCTGTTATTTTCTCTCTGCTCCACGTCGTGTGCAATATGAGCTGACAATCACACACACACACAAGCAAACACTCATGTACGTCATACGTACGCACGTATATATGCACAAGCGGACATACACAGGAACTCACAAGGAACTGTTTTACGTAGTAAGTTCAAGTGCCCATATCAAAACACATTTCATCGTGGGTGTCTATTTCCCTGAATTGCAATCAGCCTCCAAGTGTTTATTTTACTAACAGGCTATTGTCTCTGGTGAGTAGAGGCAAGAAACAATTACTAAGTCCGGACAAAAGAGTTACTGCTTGACAAATGAGTCACATGTCCCTAAATGTGACTTGATTTAAAACCCAGAGTCACATATCTCTAAATGTGACTTGATTTCAATCCCAAAGCCACATGTCTCTCAGATGCCAAACTGAGAAAATCAGCAATAAAGCTTTTTTTTTTCTTTTTTTCAGGATTCATACGTTTTTGTAGAAGCTACTCGATGCTTCAGAAAACAGTAATGGTTATTTAAAAGCATACGTTTTGTCTTTTTAAAGGGCTAACATACGTCTGTTCTATGGTCGAGAAAAACCTTCTGAAACATTCTACTGTGAACACATTTGAAAGGCCAAACAGTATTAGTAGATTGCTGTGTCATTTTGTTTGCTCCATTCTTGCATGGTCATTGTTTTGTGTTGTCTATTAGGTGGATAGGTTTTTGTGAAATTCACACTCTCAGGACCTAACACATTTCTCTCCAGTAGAGACAATAAAGTTTTATCCAATCATATTGCAAAGTTTAGAATCTGTATTTTCAGAATCTATTATGAAGTCAGTAAGCCCCATGGCCAACCTGCAGCCTATTTTTCTGTGGCTGGTTGCAAATACTCTGAAACTCAATGCAATCTGTTTCTCACCTGTTGATTTTCTGAAAGCAGATTATAAAAGAGGGAAAAACAAAACCTGTTGCTGGGGTGTGCACAACTGCACTGTTGTGTGGTGTTATTGTGATCGCAGGAGAGCACTTTGAATGGCAGGGGAGCAGTTCGAAAATAAATCAATCATTTCAACAAATGTATATGATGCTTATAGGTGTAATTAAGGTTTTACCAAATTCACTAGGGAAGAAAATAACTGTGATTACGGAGGGCTGTGGGCGATACACCAGATCATAAATTACATAAGTGCGACAATGTGCATCCAAATGAAGAGAACCTATGATTATGTCCTCGTTTGTTAATCACTTTGCTTATAAAGCATCTGCCAAATACAAGAGAGAGAGAGAGAGAGAGAGAGAGAGAGAGAGAGAGAGAGAGAGAGAGAGAGAGAGAATCCAGAAATACAAAATGCAGGTGTGGTGAGAAGAAGAGAGGGACTTATGGAGGGAGTTGAAGAGAAATCCAAAGAAAGTGAGAAAGTATGTGTACGGAGAGAGAGAGAGAGAGAGAGAGAGAGAGAGAGAGAGAGAGAGAGAGAGAGAGAGAGAGAGAGAGAGGAATTAAAAAGGCATTGAGGAAAGGGTAAGAGCGAGGGAGGGAGTGAGGGAGGAGAGAGACTGCACTCAGCTTGGCTCTCCTCTTTGATTAGGCTGTTAGCGAGCTCCAGCTCCACTGGGCACCTTGTCATGCTGCCCTGCTGTCTCTCTCTCTCCAGGAGCGCCCCAGCTTTCACCAAGACAGACAGACAGACAGACAGACAGACAGACAGAGCCAGCCTTTCTCATTAGAGACAGACAGACCAATGTTCCGTATCAAAGACATACAGACATGAGCCCTGTGGGCAGACAGACAGACAGACACACAGGCAGACAGAGCCAGCCTTTCTCATTAGAGACAAACAGACAGACAGACCAATGTTCCGTATCAAAGACATAGATACAGACTTAACGCTTATCATTAGATTGAGCCCTATGGGCAGACAGATGGACAGATAGACAGACGGACTGATGGACCTTCCCCATTAGACTCCAACAGATCCGATGTTCCCCATTAGCCACAGAGAAACAATTCCCCATTCCATAAATTCCCCACTCCCTATTCCACATCCACATTGGGTGCAGAGCAAGCAAATCCCATGTATTAAACAGACAGGCAGAAAGACAGTTTCAGTGTTTTCTCATTAAAGACAGACACATCCTACAGCCCCTATCAGACTGTAAGACAAGCAGAAAAAGGCAGATACAGGCCTGCAGACAAGTATGAGCAGGAAAGTTCGTTGGCAGGCAGGAAGACAGGTAGACAGGCAGGGAGACAGGTAGTTGGCAGACAGGAAGACAGGCAGGCAAGAAGACAGGTAGTTGGCAGACAGGAAGATGGGTTGACAGGCAGGAAGACAGGCAGTTGGCAGACAGGAAGACAGGTAGTTGGCATGCAGGAAGTCAGGCAGGCAGGCAGGGAGACAGGCAGGCAGGGAGACAGGTAGTTGGCAGGCAGGAAGACAGGTAAGCAAGCAGGAAGACAGACAGGCAGGAAAACAGGTAGTTGGCAGACAGGAAGACAGTTAGTTGGCAGGCAGGCAGGCAGGCAGGCAGGCAGGCAGGCAGGAAGACAGGTAGGCAGGCAGGAAGACAGGTAGGCAAGCAGGAAGACAGGCAGGCAGGCAGTAAGATGGGTAGGCCAGTGTGGCCTATCACAAATAGAATGTCAGAGCCAGTTTTCCCGAAAGACAGACAGCATCTCCCCTCAACCTGCTCACACAGGACAGCACCAAGACAGATCTCAGATCAGCTGTGTGCCCAACACTGCTGTCACGGAGAGCAAGCACTGCAAAACACACATATGAGGAGAAGTGCTTCGCCTAAATGTTTCAGGGTTTTTTAGGATAAGCTAAAGTATGAGACTAAATAATGCAGTGCTGCTGGTTTTTCTGCTTGGATGACATCTTGTACTTATGCAAAATGGACATGGCCACGGGCAAATGGAGGAAATTAGAGCTGTCACATCGCAGAGCAGCAGAGTGGGAAATGCTCTCCTTTCCTTCCTCCGTTTCTGTCTGCTACTACCCTGTTTTATTTATTTTTATTTTTATTTTTTTTCCATCTTGTTTCACATCCAGCATTAAAATGCCTAAATACAGGCGACTTGGATTAATTTATAAACTGTACAATTTCACACCAAGGGATGGATAAACATGTTCTGTAGCCTTTCAGCCACATGAAATACTGATTATGGATGGAGATAAATCATCATACCTACACGATAAGCAAACAGAAATTATGCTGGACAGGCTGTCTCTGTGCCAGTATTTCACAGACATTCTCTTGCCAGTGGCCTGTTAATACATTTGAATTTATTGGTATTAATTTAAATGTGATTTATATGTGATTGTATTACCATTAGCTCTGACCACCTGCTACTTGTGTAGTGCAGTAATATATGTCTCACGGTTGGAAAAAAGGAAATGAAGAAATAAATCATGTTCCTTTTGAGAAGGAAATATCTCTTAGTGGCAACCTAAGACCTCTTGAACGCTGAGCTGTCAGAATGGCATTTTTCCTGACTTCCCGCTTTGCTCATTTCGCCTCCACATGTCCCAGGCGTTAGGCAAAAAGAGCAATCAGACTTTGGGACAACAGCTAACATTCACATTTATAAACGTTTTCTTGATCATTACTGCATTATTTACAAAGTGTTTATACAGCTATTGTGGATCGTTACCCAGATAATACAAGAAGTAGCTCTTGATCTCTAACGCCATTCCAGAGCCAAGCTACTGTATATCATTTGCCTGTTAAAAGTGTTCTGTATTCTGCATATCTTATGATGGTAAATTTGAATCTGAATTTGAATATAATTAACATGCTATTATATTACCATTAGCTCTGACCACCTGCTACTTGTCTCACGGCTGGCATGTTGCTTTTTGCTATTCATTGATATTTTCCTCATAGCAGAGTACAGCAGATGTGTCAGGTTTCTGCCATCGTCAGTGCTCTCTGTGCTCACTGATAATGGCAGAAACCTGAAACGTCGGCTTTACTCTGCTCTGAGAGAAATACAAACTTTCTTGTGCTTGACCGTAGTGTCTTATTCAGTGTGTGAACCTGCTCTCACCCTGAACTGTGTCTTTTTGGCTCCATGCACCTGCCAATTTCTCTACATCTAGAGTGCAACAATAACCTTGCTTCCACTCTTCCACTCTTCCCAGTTCCTCACCAACCACAATGTACAATGGCATGGCAGTACCATGGCAGACCATGGCGATGGCACTAGGCATGCTGCCAGCAAAACCACGCAGCCAGTCATTTCACAGCTACTGATGAGATACATGTTCATAGCAAAGGTACAAGCTCACAAAATCAAGACTGGGGTGCATTTCTGGAAAGTGAAGTTGTTAGCAGCTAGCAACTTCGGTAGTTGCCAATGGGAAATTGCATTGCAACCAACAAAGTAGCTAACATAGTTAGCAACTACGCTTTCCAGAAATGCACCCCTGCATTGAGTAAAAGTCTCAAATAAAAGAAAGGGAGGGGATTATCCATACACTGCTTCTTCAATTTATAGTAATGAAAATGTTTTTTTGTGGGAGCTTCAAATGTATTCCCTCCTTTCTTTTATACTATATGTTGTGAGCAGTACCCATGGCAGTGATTGCACATAGACAGTATATTGAAAAGTTTTACTGAAAGTGCAAAAAAGGAGAATCCTGGTTGCATCACGTGCAGCATGGGTGGGCGCAGGCCCTTACACACAACATCAGACAAAGTGTCACAAGACATGATGTAAAAGTTCACTCATCTTGTGATGTGCAAAGCACGGCATTTGTTACACACACTTACACTTTTTGGGAAGAGATTGAAGGAGAAGACGGTACCCCGAAGTTACCAAAGTTACCACCTGCAGAGATGGAGAGAGCGAGCACACTCTTAGGGCGTATTCAGACCAGGAAAGTCCGATAGTTCACTTTGTTTGGTGCGAACCTAATTTTAAAAATTTGGTGCGGTTGGCTTTCAGACTGTGTACATTTCAGTAAGCGGACCAAAATCGACAACAAAGCCACGCGCCCCGAGGTCGTTCAGCTATTGGTCAGAAACGACACGCGCAACAAGTTAAGGCTATGTCCAAATAGGCCTACAAGTATCCAAAGAGCTCAGCGGCATGTAAAATAAACCTGCACGGCATGTATGGCATAGCGCTCACACGAATATAGCGCAGACTATCTGAAGTTCATGACATGAAGGCTGATAGCCAATTGTATTGATCCCGCGAGTTGGGGTAGGCCTACATTTTATCCCTGTTTCTTTCTTTCTTTCTTTTTTATAATGTCATATAGCGTGCGGGCGAGATAACGAGTGCATCGTACATGGAATGGCCTCTGTTACATTACGCAAACAGGCAAGAGAGAGAGTCTGAACTTCACGTGGCTGTTCAAAGCCAGATTGTTCAAGAGCGAGTTTTCACCCATTGGTTGACGACGAGCGTTCTGGCTGGGTTAGTCATCAATATTAGGATAACCACCTCTCTGCAATCAGTGTTTTACACTTGGGATGTCTGGGAACAACGCGAAACAGGCTATGTGAAAAATTGGCGAGCTTATTCCAAGCACCACACCATTCTTTCTTCTCGAAAATAAACAGTGCGCTCCACTGTCATTTGGATACGTTTGTATTGGAATATTGGCTACCATTTGCAGCAATATTTCACGCACTCCATCAAGAAAAAAGTAACATGATGAACACGGGCATAGCGTTTGGATCATACAAACTTGCCAGCATGCCACCACAGCGGGTAAATTAGAATTACCTTCGTTGTCTTCATCACAACTTCTTCAAGTAGCCGGCTATTCCACTAGCCTACATCCATCCAACGCACAGTTAGCCAGGGGGATAAGTGCCAACGTCGTAATTATTGCTATCATTATCAGAATCCATACTGTGCGGACTACAGTGTTTTCTTCCGTTTCTTCAGTAGATGCTTTTCGGATTTGCCCCAATCAACATTTAAAATGCTGTGATAGGTAAATTAACAGAGTCTCTTTTTCCTTTCCTGTGCTCCACTGACAAGCCATCCTCATTGAAAATATGAATGACAATAATGTAGCCTACGCCCACGATTGCGATAGTTTAGGCTATTAGCCTATTTTATTAATATTAATATTGTTGCAAATAAACCACTCTGTCGAATTTACACCAAAGACATGGACATGACAAGTTGTGGAGTCGCTTTGTTTAGGCCTACACTCTGTTTCCCATTAATCTCGAAAAACGACGGAAGCTCCAGAGGTACAAAAAAGCAAAAAGTCTGGGATTAGGTCCGGTCTGCTTTCACACCTCCAAAAGGTCCGCTTTGATCCGGACCGAGTCCGACCTTTCAGCTCGGTCTCGGTCCGCTTGTTTGGTCCGGACCAGGATTCGCTGGTTTGTATTCAGACCATCCCAAAAGGTCCGAACCAACGAAAATCTGGTCCGTTTGGTCCTTTGGTCCGGACCAAACGTGGTAGGTGTGAATACGCCCTTAGACTCCCAGTCACTTTTAAAGTATTAAGTCCTTTTCAAATGTTGTAATATATAAAGTGGATTCCCTCTCTCCTTCTCTGAAGCTGGGATGCATTGCATCACTTGAGATTGACAATGACACCACGTTTTGAGTGAGAGGAGCTGGAGACGGGATGGCATTAAAATAGAGAGGCGGTCTGCTCTGGTCCGGTCTGGTGGTTTAAATAAACTCCATTTTGTCGCCTGGCTTCTTCATTAATTGTCCTTTCACATTTCCTCAGCTCAGGAGCTCTCTATTAGTCTCTGGGGTCCAAGCGAAAGGAGATGATAGAAACATATTAAAGGCTGCTCACTCAAATATGTCTAAGCGGAGGACCATTTTAGATATTTATTATACTTTATTCAATTTTCATTTCCTTTTCTTTCCATTGTTGAGAGCATGAAAA
This sequence comes from Engraulis encrasicolus, assembly GCF_034702125.1. NCBI lineage: Eukaryota > Metazoa > Chordata > Actinopteri > Clupeiformes > Engraulidae > Engraulis > Engraulis encrasicolus. The sequence continues at coordinate 46,741,301 of NC_085880.1, read as the reverse complement.
GTGAAAGTGATTGGTTGGGCACTCCAGGATCAGGTGTCTCCTTGTGCCCTTTTCAGGAGTTTATTAAACTGGATCAAATCTCAGTCATACCTCCTATTTTTTTCTCTCTTTATACTATATCGTCTATCTGTCTGTCTGTCTGTCTGTCTGTCTGTCTGTCTGTCTGTTTCTGTCAGTCTCTCTCTCTCTCTCTCTCTCTCTCTCTCTCTCTCTCTCTCTCTCTCTCTCTCTTTTTCCTTCTTTCCTCTTATTTTTTTCTCTTATTTATTACTGTCTGTATTTTTGATGGAGTTTTGGGTAACACATTATTTCACTCTTCCTATTTTATTGCGTCTACATGTGACAACATGTCACCCTAGTTAGTATTTACTTTGCATTGCACCTTTCGATTATTGTTAATTTTAGTGTTAGATTAGGTTATGTTAAGTATGATTATACTTTGACCAAACGCCTCACTGCAAACTATCACAACTGATGTGCACATTATAGGTGTTCTTGCTTCCTAAGAACAGTGGCATTGGCAAATGAATTGATTTGTGTAAGTGTGTTCATTTCTAGAGGCCTTCACCTCTTTATCACCCCTCTCTAAAGCTCTCTTTACAGCTGCTCATATAATCACTGCTGTAGCCTTAGCAGTGTCTCTATATCCCTCTAACTCCCTAAAGCCCCACCATAAGCCAGCATTTGATGTGGATCTTACGCATCTCCGCAACATAGACAGCAAGAGTGTTTGCTTTATTCTGGATACACTTCTCAGCAACTTCTCAAGCCCTTGAGGATTGGTGATCTGCTGCACAGAGAAGCAGACCGAAGCATTACACATTACGCTTTGAAAGGTTCAATTCAGCTGTTCAACTCAATGTGTGATCATACTACACAAACAGGAAATCGGAGTGCTTCTGGGTCTTCACCTTTTTCCCTTTGTGCTCATCAGTGTAGGGGCTCTTGAACTTTATCCAGGTAGATAAATTCTGAATACACCCTGAAGAAGGCCATAAGGGTCAAAACGCGTAGGCATGGTAGCCAAATAAAAAGTAAAAAATTGTAACCTTGAGTGCCTCAAAATTTCTTTACCTGGACCAATGAATGATCATGAACTTTAAGATGAGGAAGGTTATTTCATGCAATTCTACAAGTACTTAACAGGACAGTGTGTGAGATTTTTAGTTGTTTATTTCCAGAATTCATGCTGTCCATTCTTGAATACTGTACCACCACCATAACATTCAAGTATTCATTATGACTGGAAAAATTGCTCTTTTCATACATGAAAAGGGGGATCTTCTCCATGGTCCGCCATTTTGAATTTCCCAAAATAGCCATTTTTAGCTGCAAAAATGACTCTACTTGGACCATACTAGAAAATATTTGTTTACAGTTTTTCTCGATTGCCTCCACACAAGTTCTGGTACTTCACACACAATTCTCGGAACATCTCACCCATTTCCCAACTCCCCTAACCAATGTCACTGAACACTAAACACAATTCCTTATTTACACTCACATTTCAGTTTTAAAACACACTCTTTTCAAACCACTACACACAATTTTCTGGATTACACACAATTTTCATGAAGAAAAACCCTGGTTGTCGCATTGAACACACTGCCATTCAAAATACTAAAATCAACTGCCACCCTATGTTCACTTCCTCATCAGATGGGCAAACTCTCTTCATACCGGTTTACAATCTGAAATCATCACCCCATAAGGACACACATTGCATGTGATATTGATGAAAACGTGAGTGGATGCAGTGAGAAAACACATTGGTTTAGTTTTTGAACTCAAAAATATGTTATACAAGTGATCACTTTCATGTGGTTACCCAATATTTTACAATAAATTAGTACATTTTTAAAAAATGTCAGAAAAATATGTAAAATATATTTTTTGCCACACATTTGTGTACTCTGAGTCTAAAAACAATATTTCAGTATTTTACTACAGAAAAATACCCTCTTTAGTGAGTAGAACAGTGAAGAAAATAAGTTTCTACTGTGTGTCAAGTTGAGTATAGAGTTTTACCTTGTGCATATTAGTGTTCAATGGTTCACATAAGATTGTATTGAAATGCCTGCTTGTGTGTGTCATTTGAGAACAAAGTGAGGTTTTTAGAGGAGAGTACATTGTTTTGAGACAAGACGTGCATTTTTCAGAGGAAGTGAAGAGTTCTGCCCGTTGCGTGTGAGGTTTGGAGATTTGTGTGTAGAGTTTTGGGAATTCGAGAACTGATTCCGTGTGTGTTCCGTGAAATTGTGTGTAAGCAATCGAGAAAAACTGTATTACTTAGTAAACTTTCATGTAAAGATCAAATTTGGCAATAGGCAGCCCAGTTTCAATGAGCAGCATAGTTGCAGTACCTTTTTTGACCATTTCCTGCACAGTGTCCCTTTAACGTGCCTGGCGGTCGCCAAGAGCCAATACTTCCAGTGTTTACAGACATTAAGATTTTAAAAAATAAAATGTGGTTCTCATTTCTGGCTCGCGTCTCCTCTGTTCTTGTCTCTAGACATCTGTGGGCTGCAGACATGTCTGGACCAGGCCTCTTGGCACGGCTTGGGCGTATCAAACATTCAACGTCTCTCATTACAGGTTCTCATCACCTTTGTTCCTGTATCTACAGACATCGTTTGGCTTCAGACAAAGTCTCTCATTCCTGGTTCTCATCACCTCTGTTCCTGTGTGTAGATATCCGTGGGCTGCAGACCTTTCTGGACCAGGCGTTGCGCGAGGGCTAGGGCATGGGTGTATCAAACATTCACCCAAATTGGTCTCCCATTTCTTGCTCTGATCACCTCTGTTCCTATCTCTCCTGTGTCTAGATATCCGTGGGCTGCAGACCTTTCTGGACCAGGGGTCTCGTCGGGGTCTGGACGTGTCTCTGCAGATGGTGGACCGCAACGTGAGCAAGGTGTTCTCCACGCTCTTCAGCACCATGAGGACGGAGGAGCTGAATCGCTACAGGGACACCCTGCGCCGCGCCATACTGCTACTCAGCCCCGAGTCCGCCAAGAGCTTCATAGCACAGGTATGGGGACAACACACACACACACACACACACACACACACACACACACACACACACACACACACACACACACACACACACACACACACACACACAAACACACACACACAGACACACACACACACACACACACACACACACACACCCACACACACACACACACACACACACACACACACACACACACACACACACACACACACACACTGTTGCAGTAATCGTATTACAAACTATATTAGAAATCTTACAGTGCTACTAATCCTGAAACAAGCTACTTTGTGCCCATTAGTTATAATCCTAAATTGAAAGCTGCATAGGCCTGTATTGTAAAGCAGTAGATTATTGGTCTATACCCTCTTCCAATGAATTCATAATATGTCATTAAGACTTATGCTATTGATATAAGGAATTAAATGCAGTAACACTGCCCAAAACACAAATTATACAAATATGTGTAGCGCTAAAAAGCTACTGTACAAGCAATACCATGAGAGACCTAGACCATAATACTTAATAGGCCTACTGCATATTGTGATAACAATGTGAACATATTTTTAATTCTGCTGTATACCCTTAAGGCATGCATTATCAATGTTATTTTAGGTGTGCATGGGCTTCAATCAATTACAGCTGTGTGTAGCAAGTGAACTCCACTCCCTATGGGAGCACTAGAACTTCAAGTGCACGCTCTTGCACTGCACACAGTACGTACTCTACTGCAGGGCTATTCAATTAGTTTTTCAAGTGGGCCACATTTTGAAACCAAGAGGTGAAGGTGGGCCGCACATGTCAGCGGCCGCCGCCGGTCACTAGGTGGTAAAATAACTTTTTCTAGATTTTTAAAAGCTAGCTTTAATCTTAACATTGAATGTTCAATCCTACAATCAGGACAGAGATTCACAAAAAAAGAGAATAATTTGTTGTCCATGCAAAATCAAAACTGCAGTGCTACAGCACTTAGGCCTACTGCAATAATCTGCAGGGGTGACTATCATACACTCCCTGGAAAAAGAGGTAACTCAATGGGATCTTCCTATTTAAATAAAGGTAATAATAATAGTTTAAAAATTACTCTGTGCAATACAATTAGCACAAATCTGTATTGTAATATGGTGGACACAATATATTGCAGTATTGCACAGTTCAATGACTAATGTTATCTGACCTCATAAATGGCAAGTGATCTTGAAATCATTCATTAGTGACCACATCCTAAATTGGAACGGACGTTACGGGCATGAGTGACCATATTTCTGTAGCCATAGAACACTAGCCTACTGCCAGACACACGTTGTTGAAGGAGCGTTGAAGTGAGTTGACAAGTCGAAGAATCTGCGTTCTGAATGCGCCTCTAATATCCCCCCCCTCCCCCCCCCCCCCCCCCTCCCCCCGCCCCGCGCCCCCCCCCCCCCCTCTCGAGCGTTGATCCACTTCTTCCAAACTACCGCGGTGGCTGGTAGTGCCATCAAAAATGCATGTGACATAAATATTTGTTTCGTTTTCATTGTCGCTGAGTCTGTGTGGCTACAAAACATCAGACAAGTCTAGTTTACTCCTGTCGCTACTCCTGTCCTGTCGCTGCCCCTTCCGTTGCGGGATACGGATAGCGCAGACCTAGAATGGAACAAAAATCAAAACTAACTGCTTTGACTAACTACGTTGAGGCTCAAAAGAGAGCATAACCCGCCGGTTGCAGCTTCACTTTAAAACCAGTCAATGCTGCAATTGTCATCCACACCTTCCAATTCAGCTGTAATAAAATAGGCTACTTAAACGTCTTCTCCCTCTCCACATGCCCAATGGTCTCGTGTGCGTTCCCTGCCTACTTGATGGTCACACACTTCTTTCTTTCAGGTGGATACGGACATTTAGGCTACGTGCACAGTTCAAATGCACAGTGTGAAATGTTCATCAGCGCTGACGTGTCGTTTTGTCAGACTTTGTAGATTTCATTTATTTTAAGAACATAACTTCTAGATGCCGCCTCGTCTCCGTGTTGCATGAACTGTGTTGTCAAACTTCATATCTCCGTTGTAAGACGCTCCATGACTACAGTTGCTCATTTTTTTCAGTCGACAACTCTTCCACAAGAAGCACATACCTATAATGCAACAGTAACACATCTCAAACGCAGGCACCTCGCACAATGCAGCATTGACACACGAGCGTGTGCTGCACACTGCGTGTTGCGCAACGGCACCGCTTCCAACGACGCAGCCTAATTGAAAATATGCTATTTGTTGTAGGCATAGTCCACAAACTGGCATATTGAGACTGCAAAACTATTAGAGACTAGACTAACTGTTAAAGAGGGAGACAAACTAACTGCTTTCCGCGAGGGTTTAAAATGTTAATTTGTTCTGGAGACTCCCCAATGACCTTTTTACTGTTGCGGCTGGCCGCCGGATCTGGGCCGCATCTGGGCCGCGTCCGGGCCGCATCTGGCCCGCGGGCCGCCAATTGAATAGCCCTGCTCTACTGTATAATGTGTAACGTGCTATGAAGTGTTTGGTGTTTATTTTCACCTGACATCCGTGGCCCTTCCTGCTCCCTGGAGAGTTGTGCCGCTGTGGTGTTGTGATTTTATCTTCCATCAGAGGGATGTATTATAAGCAGCATTGGAGTGAAAAACAAAGCACATACATCGGTAGTACTGCCTGTAGGGCTGTTGACAGCTTTGGCTGGGCCAGGGTCTCAGTCACCTGGGAGGGCCCCCTCACCCAGTACATGCAATGTAATGGGGACCAAATTCTAGGCCCTCTGTCTCTCTGGGCCCAGGACAACATACCTGTTTGTCCACCCCTGTCGGTGGGCCTTCTGCCTTTCTTGTCTTGCTAACAGTCCCCTTGGTGTGGAGCCTGGTAGCTACGGTAACCTCTCTCTGAGGTCTCGTCTCCTCTCTTCTCGTCTTTTGTCGTTTTGTGTGGGAGGCCTTCAGAGTTTGTTGACATGACGAGATGAAAAGAAGAGGCAAAGGAAGTGTGTGTGTGTGTGTGTGTGTGTGTGTGTGTGTGTGTGTGTGTGTGTGTGTGTGTGTGTGTGTGTGTGTGTGTGTGTGTGTGTGTGTGTGTGTGTGTGTGTGTGTGTGTGTGCGTGCGCGTGCGTGCGTGTGTGTGCACGTGTGCATTTCTGTGTGTGTATGACTGTGCGTGCCTGTGTGTGTGTGTGAGTGTGTGTATGTGTACGCGTGCATTTTTGTGCATGTTTGTGGGTCTCATTCAACACACCTTCAGGCTGCAATGCAAACTCAAACTCGCTGTCATGTAATATGAAGGAGACTGTAAGAAGTTCTGCGTCCACGAAGAGGCAGGTGTGTGTGTGTGTGTGTGTGTGTGTGTGTGTGTGTGTGTGTGTGTGTGTGTGTGTGTGTGTCTAAGAAGTGCTGCCTCCACAGAGAGGCAGATGAAATAACAAACACTCCTAATGCGCGTCGGCGGCCACCTCCAAAGATGGAAGATTTTTCAGCCTTTCCTTTCTTCTATTTTCAATATTTTCAGATGGATAAAAAATGACTTCAGTGCCACTGCAGTAGGTTTCTGAATTGCATGACATCAGATTTCACAGTTTGTCATCACTGTGCATCAGATCTCTGTGTTTTTCATCTCTCTGATCTTAACGACACAAATGACCATGTCAGACCTCATTATATTGTATAACATTCCATTTAGCTCTAACTCTCTCAAAGACGGGCGTGAAAAACAATCAGTGCAAGTGCAGCAGTGCAGTGGTGTACTTCCTTAGTGGTGTTGTGGTGGAGTGCTATCACTATGGTAATGGGAGTGTTGTTTACTTCCTTAGTGGTGTTGTAATGGAGTTCTATCGCTATGGTAATGGGAGTGTTGTTTACTTCCTTAGTGGTGTTGTAATAGAGTGCTATCGCTATGGTCAGCTGACTAACGAGCCTGGCTCTTTGGCGTTGTGGTCAAGGTGCATGATTGACGCCCCTGCCCAGCACACCTGGGTTTGAAGCTAGGAGAGTAGACCACTCTGCACTGCACACCTGGGTTTGAAGCTAGGAGAGTAGACCACTCTGCACTGCACACCTGGGTTTGAACAATTACTCACTGGGTCTCAGGGCAAGACACTTATAGGGCCCCCTATACAGCTTGCCAAGCTCACAATACGTCCCCCCACCACCAATACGGGAGGGCCCTGGGCCCAGGGGCAAGTGCCCTGCTCGCCCTCCCTATAGCTCCGCCCCAGCATCTCTGCCCTGCCCCTTGTTTATCAGCATTTCATCATATTTCATAGTTTCAGTGTTTCAGTGTTTCTGATCAGTAATCAGCCTAAACCCAAGGAAACCCCAAATGGATTATAAAGGCATTCGTGTACGACTGCTTCTTCTTCTTCTTCTTCTTCTTCTTCTTTTCATTTTTGTCATTGCTCTGCAGATCATGAATATATTTTGTTGTTATTGTGTGTGTGTCGGTGAGAGCTGCTCTTCTCAGCATTACCCCCGCTGGCTGTCAGCAGGAGCAGCGTGTGGTCAGATTGAATCAGAAGCCATTTGCTGAGGCGTCAGCCAAGCTTCAGAACACCATATTGCTTTGTGATTTTTTTTCTGTTTTGTTTAACAGACTGACATTTAGATTTACTCCTCCTCTTCCTCATCCTTCTCATCATTATTGCCCACATCTTCTTCCTCCTCCTTCTCCTCCTCCTCCTCCTCCTCCTTCCTGCTCCTCCCTGATCTTCCCCCTTTGACTTTTACATTCCTCTTTATCTAGATTACACTGCGCTGCATGAGGTTGCTACTGTCTGCTCTGCGTGTCTCCCTCTGAGCTTTCTGATGATGGTAAAAGATAACGTGTTTATTAGCATCAAATGCACAATTTTCAATTTGCATGGTGCACTATTGCGCATGGCACAGAGGTCATGAATACTCACACAGCACTTGTGTGTCTGTCTATAGGTCATGCCTTGATCACTGTGGTTTATGTTAAAGGTCCATGGAGATCAAGCAATATACAAACCTGACATCAGGGGAAGGCGAAAGGACAGCCGAAATGACATCTACCCGTGTCAAATTACTTTCATGCAGGTCTTTAAACAACCCCTACTTTATAAGTTGCTGCAGAGGTGGTGAATAGCACAGCTCAGACTGTCCCAAATAAAAATAAAAATGCTACATAAAAGTTTCTCTGGTAGAACTCACATTTGGGCCTCAACCCTACCAATATGGCTGTCCACTGTGGTGCAAAGACCACATTGGCACTTCTCTATTCGCCTTGAACAAGGCACCTAACCCAAAATGTCTCATTGTACTGTAGACACAACCAATACTCTTTGTCTAAATAGGAGCGCCACTGAATACCTGAATATAGCGTACTGTATGACTGTTGTCCATGATTCACTCGGGGCTATTGGGGCATTTTACTGTGGTGCTTTTATGTGGCACTACAGTGCTGTGCATCATCTGCATACATTATGAGTCATTCATAAAAGCACACCGTCCTCCAAAAACACAACACTAACAGAACACATGCTCTTGTGAAGTAATTGCACTAGATATTAATTGTCCTGTTTTAACTCAAGGGTTTTATTATGAATATTATTATTCTGTACTCTTTGTTGTGTAACACCCTCAGATGCTTTTACAAGAGAGCAGTTTTGAAAGAGGTGATTAATGAATGGAAAACAATGCATGTAGGCATTGTACAATGGTGACGTGTCTATAGAAAGCATTAGAGAGAGTAGATAGGTGCAAATAGTTGGAGCAGTTCTAATTTGAACAGGAAGCTGGTTTGCATTTGGCAGCATAATGGCTAAATGCCATTTCACCCTGTCTGGATTTTACCTGAGGCACAACCAGTTCTAGCTGAGCCTGTGCTGCTTTAGCATATCTGCAGTATATTTAAATGAATTGACATAAACTAAACCATTACAGTATCAGCTGAAATTAAAGATTACAAACCGTTATTCAATACCTACTGTAAGCGTTGGCATCTTAACTGTTAAGAGTCGACACTATTTTATTAGATGCCCTTTCTCTTGTTTTAGTGCACCTACTTGAAACCAGCATGCCCCCCATTCTTTCACATCTAATAAACCTTAGCCTCATCGCAGGGTGTCAGCGTTTTGTTATTTAAGTGGGTTTTTCTTTTATTGGCATTGGCAGGGTCATGGCAGGTCCACAGTCAGCGTAAGGCCTCCAATATGTATATCACCTCTTTAACAGGTCAGTTTTTCATTGGCTCTCCCGGGATGAGGTTGGCAGATACACAGCCTGGCGGTGGTGGGGAGACGGCCTTTAAGTATCTAGTCAGTGGGCGAAGGGGAATATGATCAAATCATATCCTATTGTATCATCCTTATGAATAAACGAGTTTATATTACTGCTCCATGATTTAGAATGGTGGTCTCTGTTACGTACGGCACACATGTGGTGTTTTACGGCTGCTTTTTCTTGGCCCCGTCCCCAGCGCAGGCGAACGAGGCAGCGAGTCTCGTGGGAAATAAGCTGGCTGCCGCTCGTGAAGAGAAGACGTCTTTGTTGGCTGTTTGATTAATGGCTGTTCTGAGATACAGCAGGGTGACATTCTGAGCCCAGATTATGAGTAATCTTCCTTGGAGGGTTAGCCCCATTACCTGTGTTTCATATTCAGTCCTTAGCTTAACTTCTTTTCACTCAGATTTACCACCATGTTGCCATGTCCTGTATGTTATCTTCCTGTTTACCACCATGTTGCCATGTCCTGTATGTTATCTTCCTGTTTACCACCATGTTGCCATGTCCTGTATGTTATCTTCCTGTTTACCACCATGTTGCCATGTCCTGTATGTTATCTTCCTGTTTCCCTGCTCTTTATTTGCATGCATGACTTGTTTGCAGACCGGTTGGTTGTGTTTCTATTTGTGTGTCTCTTGCTGTTATTGCTCTCAATTTTACTGCTGCCAAGCTTTTGAAGTAGCCTTTCCACCAGTGTGCACTACAATAACCTTTGTCGAGTTGAATATAACCTTTGGCTTTGTATTTTTGTCTGGAGTTTTTTATTTATTTAAAGCAGTTTTAGGGAAAGAGAGAAAAAAAACATGTCACAGCTGCTCTGACCTGTACTGCAGGAGTTGAATGTGGGAAGGCATGTGCATTTAGATGCCCTTCAAGCACTGACACCGCACGTCAACGCAATGTGACAAATCTCACACCAGAAAGCACACAGTCACAATAGCCTTGGCCTTACAGTTCAACACACACACACGCATACGCACGCGCACACACACACACACACACACACACACACACACACACACACACACACACACACACACACACACACACACACACACACACACACACACACACACACACACACACACACACACACAGGGTTACAATAGCCTTGCCCTTACAGTTCAACAGTAAATGCACACAGTCACTGTGTGGCCTTTACAATACAACAGCATACTATATTTTATATGTTTGTTCTTGAGTGTTTGTGTGTCTAATGCTGCCTTTCTGGTGCGGTCCAAATAAGTGTGTGTGTGTGTGTGTGTGTGTGTGTGTGTGTGTGTGTGTGTGTGTGTGTGTGTGTGTGATAAATAACAGATAAATCCACAAAAAGATGCTCTCTCTCTCTCTCTCTCTCTCTCTCTCTCTCTCTCTCTCTCTCTCTCTCTCTCTCTCTCTCTCTCTCTCTCTCTCTCTCTCTCTCTCTCATATTATGTGCAATTGTTCTGCTTTCTATTCGGCTTATCCAGGGCCTACTGTCCAGGAACTGCCCATCCCTTCTTTATTCACTTTCCTTTTTTGGTTTTGGAATTGGGGACAATTAAGACTTTGGAAATGGGGACAATTAAGACTTTGTGATGACACTGGCTAAATGAAGCTGGCAAGAGAGCCACCAGGGAGATTGCAGGAATAACTTAACAGAATTATTGCTGGATATCTTAATTAAGTCGGCTGCTCTTGGCAGTTTGGCCTGAAAATCACATTCAAATCGGTTCCCTCGTAACCTCCACACACTGCGCCCAACTTTTTATTGGACTTTTATACACAGGCAGCTCCCTCCCTCATCTCCGGTGAGTAGTTTCTCTTTATCACCATGCACTGCAATGTGGCTGCTGCATGTTGGTGACATTTCCATCTAAACTCTCTATCACTCCGGACGTGGACTCAGAATGAAGCCTGTGACATTGCTTTAACCCTTTATAGGGCAAGTGACTATATTTGATCTCTTCCGATTACTTGCACACCTATCTCAAATGCCCCAGCCATGCCTCTCTACAAGGGAGTACACCCAAGTGGGATATCAAAATAATAAGGAGAGTTCCGACTCTCACGCAGATAGCGGCATCATGACATCTGACCAATCAGCTGAGGCCTAGAGCCTAAACTATTCTGATTCACCTCATTTCCTTATTCACTCAAAAGTCGTCTCAACAGGAAACTCGGATTATCCGCTAAAGTGCAATACGTACTGTATTGCACAATTTTAAGACCACTATAGGGATAAAGCTAACCAGAGTCTATATGAAGAGTGAGACAGAGAGGGGGGGGGGTTGGAGAGGGAGAGGGAGATTGTGCGTGCGGGCGGGCGAGTGTGAGTGTGTGCGTGCATGCGTGGGCGTGCGTGCGTGTTCACACGATGGTTTGTCTAGCTCACTCACATCCCCCTCTCTGTGGTGATGAGTTTGATGGATCTTGATGGATCTTGATGGGTCTGTTGCACATAATTGATAATAATGCTGGTAATAAAAAGCAATAAAAACAATAATAACATTATATTTCAATAAAGACTGCTGCTCAAAATGCTTCAGCAATATACAATTGCAAGGCCCATAATTGACTGCATCCAACTGGGTTTGTGCAGAGTGGAGTAGAGTAAGTACTGTGAGGTATCTCGACATAGTGATTAAAAAAGAGAGAAATGATGGCGAGCTGAGTTGAAGCGAGAGCAGCTGAATGGTAGCGCTGCATCCCACGCCTTCTTCACTTTGATCTGTCTGTCATTGTTTCCGGGCCTGTTTGAAATGGTGGATCTCTTTCACTCTGCAAATGTACTGTACTTGAGTCACCAGGCGTGAGGAAAGGAAGAAGAAATACAGTACAGTCATCACATTTTCACATTACCTGGCTCTCATAGCAGGCTGCTTCACTTCGCCATGTAGTGGGTAAAACAGGATGTCTGTGTGTCTGGTCTCTCTGCTGGCCTACTTTGCAGTCTGTTTTTGCCTGTCTGACGCACTGATGTTTGTGGTAGTATTTATTACATAAACATATGAATGCCCCTGGGAGTTGTAGCCCATTAACATTATTTCTGTATTAAGAAAGCGTAATGTAGTTTGCATGTGTTAGCATAATGTGTAGCATGGCCATGTGTTAGCATAATGTGTAGCATGGCCATTTATGTCTTCACTTGTGCATGTTGTGACATCATGTGTGCAATGGCATACAGTCGATGCACTTTAAAGGGCAACACAGGGCAACTTCATTTGTTCTGAGGAAGAATTTAAATAGAAAGAGTGCTTTCAGATAAGCAATGAAAAAAGCACAGCCCTCAGGCCACACATGCACTGTACAATGCTTAAAGGTGTCCATGCAAGAAACTTTATAAAAACACGGAGCAATGTGCAAAAGGAGAAAAACGACATTTAAAAGTGTATACAAATGTTTAAAAGAGCATGGCTCATGTTTTTGTGGTAAACCATTATATTGTACTCAAAAGTATCCAAAGTAAAAGTGAAAAAAAAACCTGTTTCCTTTCCAAAGCAGTTAACATATCTGAGTATCCAGTAGACCTTGTCTTGTGTGCTTGTCTTGCGCTCACCTGACTCTGCACTGGTTGGATCATGTTAGTAGTACCTTAGGCAGGGCTGGACTGGTGGAGAAATATAGCCCGGGCACTTGTGGCTTAAAGGGCCCCCTCATGGGGGAGAAATAGGGCCCGGGCACTTTTGGCTTAAAGGGGCCCCTCATGGGGGAGAAATAGGGCCCGGGCACTTTTGGCTTAAAGGGGCCCCTCATGGGGGAGAAATAGGGCCCGGGCACTTTTGGCTTAAAGGGGCCCCTCATGGGGGAGAAATAGGGCCCGGGCACTTTTGGCTTAAAGGGGCCCCTCATGGGGGAGAAATAGGGCCCGGGCACTTTTGGCTTAAAGGGGCAGAACTGACTCACCAGTGGGCCCCTGCACCCTCATGGGCCCCAATTTTCAGAAATGTAAAAATAATGGTAACGCTTTAGAATAAGGTTCTTCTAATAAGCGTTTATAGTCGCTAGTAAGCAGGTAGTAATACCCTTACAAGCGCCCAATAACATGCTTATTAACTTTGTTAACGTCTTATAAGCTGCTTCTAATGTGTTTATAGTGGTTTGTATTTTCAGTCATATTATTTACATCGGTACACATATCCATCTTGATATGTTGACTAATACTAGATATGGAGGCGTTGCGAAAAAAAAACAAAATTTTCAAGATGGCTGCCATGTGTACCGATTTTCATGCTTTTACTCAAATAAAGTTACTCATCAGATGTTAACAACGTTAATAAGCATGTTAACAAAGTTAATAAGCATGTTATTGGGCACTTGTAAGGGTATAACTACCTGCTTACTAATGACTATAAACGTTTATTAGAAGAACCTTATTCTAAAGCGTTACCGCCCAGTATGGCAGATGGCCAATCCAACCCTGACTGTAGGTCCTTATTTTTTGTGTTTTTCAGAAACAACAGTCTATCTACTTAATTAGGTACAATGGAGTAAATGGTGTAACAGCTATACAATGCATATATTGTACTAGTGTTGTAATTACATGATGATTTTACTACTACAGTTACTTTAGACAGCTGGTTGTACTGCATATCACTTCATTTGATACAGAGTGTCTGGCTATGATTTGATGCTTGTTTTCTCAAGCAGCAACGTATACCTGGCCAATCAGCAAACAGATGTCATTAATGACATTAGTTGACATGTAAAAACCCTGAGAGAAATGATCAGCAATTGTGATTGGTTTCATTCATTCATTCATTCATTCATTCATTCATTCATTCATTCATTCATTCATTCATTCATTCATTCATTCATTCATTCATTCATTCATTCATTCATTCATTCATTCATTCATTCATTCATTTGATTAGGACAATGCACATTGATCATTACTTCAGCTAAAAAACATCAATTTAAATATGCCGGAATTAGCATAGTTACTAAATTTCATCTGTTGTCCTACGGCAGGTACTCATAAACGCATTCAAACACTCTGATCTGTTCGCCGTCTGGTTATGCAAGATGCTCCCACAGACCACCATGTCAATGGAAGCACATGCAGCCAGACTCTTTGTACTGAATGGGAAAATGAAATGACACACGGTACAAGGGGGGTAGGATGGGGGGGTGTCTGCTTTCCCAGCCTCGGTTCATGTATGATGCATGATGCAAATATGTTCAGTACAGTACATGTACCCCATGGGGGCTCCCCTCCCCTCCCCTCCCTTCCTATCCAGAGAGCTATTACACTACTGATGCAGACAGACAGGCACTGGGCCAGCTGAGACTACAGCACACCTCATTATTGTTACCATGTCACTGTAACACACTCACATGCCGATCTCCATCACTGGTTAGTCAGTGTGTGTAAAATACAGTACATGGGACGGGGACTGCAGAGCAGAATGAGTGTGTGGAGACTCTTCCCCATTGGTGCTGAATAGAGGGGATACCGTAGGCTCTATTCTGAAGTGAAGCAACGGCAAGGGGTGGGACTTGACCTGGAAACCAGCAGAAAATCTCCAATTTCCATTCATCCAATGGGAGACTTGAACCAATGCATCTCCTTGCCAGTTCTTGCCGAGTATTCCGGGCAAACTTTAGTTTAACAAATGTTTTGTTTAGAATGTGCTGTTAAAAAATGATGATTGGAATCGCCTCGTCATCAGACTCCTCTGGTTACTCTGGCTACTGATTAATTCTAGAATAAAAATAATCCAATCAAGCACCCTGCGACGGAGCCAGAACACAGATAAATAGACAAAAAGAGAGGCTCTTTATCTCACGTTTTTGTTCTCTCTCTCTCTCTCTCTCTCTCTCTCTCTCTCTCTCTCTCTCTCTCTCTCTCTCTCTCTCTCTCTCTCTCTCTCTCTCTCTCCCTCTGTGTTTCTGTGCATGTGTATGTGTGTGTGTGCACATTTGTATGTATGTGTGTATCGTATGTGTGTACTGTATGTGTCTCTGAATAGACAGTGACTCACACAGCCCTGCCCTCCTCCGCTGTGCTTTTTGCTTTTTGTGTTTTGCCGTCCACACAACACTGCATGCCTCCCCACTCCCGCTCCCCCGCATCCCGGGGTCTGTTGTTTTGGGGGCCGCTTTGCCAACTGTACCGTACCGCACCGTGCCCTACTGCACAGAGGCCTGCAGTGCATAAATAGCTGCCCACATCACTGGCAAAAATGATGATTGGAATCGCCTCGTCATCAGACTCCTCTGGTTACTCTGGCTACTGATTAATTTCAGAATAAACAAAATCCAATCAAGCACCCTGCGACGGTACCAGAACACAGATAAATACACAAAAAGAGAGGCTCACATTTTTGCTCACTCTCTCTCTCTCTCTCTCTCTGAAAAGAGAGTGACTCACACAGTCCTCCTCCACTGTGCTTTTCGTTTTTTGCTTTTCACACAACACTGCATGCCTCACCGCTCCTCCGGATCCCGCGGTCTGTTGCTTTGGGGGTTGCGTCACCAACTGTACCGTAACATACCGTGCCCTACTGCACAGAGGCATGCAGTGCATAAATAGCTGCCCACATCACTGGCAAACAACAGTGTCCCCATGCCCCACTGGGAGGTTGAATGGGACAGTGAGCGATAGGGCATCTGCCGCGGGAGAGCAGATTTCCCAGCGTCTGTCCGGGGCTTATCGGCCGTCCTGTCCGCCTGCGCTCGCTCTCGGCTCCTGTCTCTCGGCGGGTGTGGGGGTACCCACCCTGACTGACCCTGACCCTCGGAGGCTGCTTATGTAATTCTTCAATCCCATCAGTCCCCATTTTGCCCCCCGTCCTCCAATAACACTGTGACAAATGGTGGCTGCCAGAGTGTCATCCATCACTGTCCCCCCATCTCATCCTCCCTTTCTGGAGCTCTCTCTCTCTCTCTCTCTCTCTCTCTCTCTCTCTCTCTCTCTCTCTCTCTTTTTCCATTACTGTCCCTCCATCTCATCCTCCCGTCCCTTTCTGGAGCACGCTGTGCTGTGACACTCTATCCCTCACGATCACTCTCTCTCTCTCTTTCTATCTTCCTAGCACTCGTTTCCTAGTGCTCCCTCCCCATCTCTCTCTCCCTCTCTGTCTGTCTGTGTATCTCTCTCTCACTCGTGCGCATGCTTTCGCTCTCTCTCGCTCTCTCTCTTTCTCACACACACACACACACACACACACACACACACACACACACACACACACACACACACACACACACACACACACACACACACACACACACACACCCACACACACACGCACACTCATGCACACAAGTATAGGAGGCAAGCATGCACACACACACACACACGCACACACACACAATATACACCCCCTCACACCCTCAATCTCCTTCCATCTGCTCCTCCATTCTCATGGCTCCTCTCCTTTGTCTTGTGTCTGATATCCTGATATCCTGATATCCTGTCCTCCTTATCTGACCTGCCCTGCCCTGCCCTCTGTCTATTCACTACATTGCTATATCTTTCTATAACTATCTATAACTTTCTTCATCTTCTGTCGACCATTGCTATTACAATTGTATCCATTAAAACACAGCGTAATACATTTGCTGTTACCAGAATAGCAATGCCAGTTATGCATTACTAAAGGCCTTGTATTATGTCATTGTAGTACTATGGTGTTTGTCAATGTATGTTACAGTGTTCCACTGGTTATTGGGGGTACTGTGAGTGTGAGGAATGATGACTTGTTGTAAGAGGCTGTTACATATACGCTACTTTAATATTTTTTCTATTCTGTAAGTCTCTTGGATGGATGGCTGAACATGTGATCACTCCCCAACTGACAGGCTGCATGTTTGCATTGTTGTGCATTTTGTATTTTCTATGCAGTTTTGCATATTTTCATTACCATAAACAGCATGTTAAATATGCACTCCAGTTGCATAATCGCACCAAACACACAGTGCTTACCGCCTGCTTAAGTGCCGTAAAGTACATCACAACTCTAGAGGATATATTATAACACATCACATATTCCTCTCTACACCTCCACACGATGCTGTCCTTACAACTTGTTCTCATTGGTATGTAAAATCATTTATGGTCGATAAGCAAACTTCCTTCCAAAGCCAGAATAGCTGCTTTCTGTATGTAAATGTGTCCTTATTTGGGGAGTTAAGCGCTTTTACTGTAAAAGCTGAGACTGTTCCCAAAGGAGCGAACTGACATTTTAGACTTCAAGGGAACAAATTGTAAAAAGAGCCCACCCGATGACACTACTGTACTCCTAGGTGCATTTTACCCTACACTACTTTGCACCGTAGAAAGTGGGAAAATAATGATGAAAAATGGCTATATGTATAAATGTTCTATTAACGGAGGGGAGAAAAAGTTGCAGCAGGCAGGGCAGGCAAGCTTGTCGCGTGATGGATTATTATTGCTTATGTTAATCTCCAGTTTCTACACGAGTTAAAGAGCCTTTCATAAATAAATTGTCCCTTCAAAATCATTTTTGTGAATTAAAACTACCCCTGTGATGTATGTGCCTAGGAGCATTTTTCTTTCTTTTTTTGGCGAGGGATGTAGGTAGGTGCATTGGTCTCCCTGAAATATGACTTAGGGGAGTCGTGGGGAGCAAACGGCACATTAAATTACCTTTAACGGGCCCTCGGCGCGATCAGTCTTACTTTGCTGATCGGTGCTGTGACACTTGTGTTTGTGTGTGAAGGGCAGGCGAAAGAGATGGAAGGTCAGGGCAGGGAAAAGTGCCGGCTATCGCAGCTAACGGCTAATGGTCTGGGGGGTTAATTTGCTGTGGCCTGTCACTCTGAGCCGACACTCACTACATCACTTCTGTCCACTTTTTTTCTCTCTCTCTCTCTTTTCTCCTTTTCTTTTCCTTTTTCATCGTTTTTGGGTCATAGGCAGTGTTGCCAGATGTGTCTGACCAAATCCCGCCCAAAAGCTTCTCAAAAACCGCCAAAATGCGCTAAATTCAACAAATTACATTGACTTCTATGGGCCCAAAACGGCTGAAAAATCCACCAAATGACCAATTTTTCCTCCGCCCAATCTGGCAACACTGGTCATAGGACAGACTCTCTCTTCTGAAAGGCAGAAAGAAATAAACAATCCAAAAAGACTCCAAAGTGTTGTGCTCAGTGTGACTTTCCTAAGCACCACACTATCAAATAACTGACTCATTCCTGTGTGTGTAAGCTCTACTGGACAGTTTCCATGATTATACAGTGAGTCCAATATGTATTTGATCCCTTGCTGATTGTGTTGGTTTGCCTACTAACAAAGACATGATCAGTAAATAAATGTTATGATAATATGTATTCTAATATGGAGAGACAGAATATCAAAAAGAAAATCCAGAAATTAACTGAAGAGAATATATATTAATTTATTTCCATTTCATCGAGCAAAATAAGTATTTGATCCCCTGCCAACTGATTACAGTTCCGGGCCCACAGACCAGATGGGCACTTCCGATCAACTTGTCATCTGAATTAAAGACACCTGTACATACTAACATGCATAAAGACACATTGAATCAGCAGAATCAGTCCATAGTATGAGTGAATCAGTCACACTCCAACCTCACCAGCATGGGAAAGACCAAAGAGTTGTCAAATGATATCAGGGACACGATTTTAGACCTAAACAAAGATTAAATGGGCTGTAAAGCCACAAGAAAGAGACTGAGTATTAATGACCCAGCTGTTGATGCATTTCTTCCAAAATGTGAGGAATACAAAAGTACTATCCATCAGCCTGTCTGGGATTCTATACAAGATTTGACCTTTTGTAGGGATTTGATAATCATGAGAAAGAAAGCACCCTAGACCTGTACGGGATGAACTAGGCAATGATCTCAAAGCTACTGGGACCAAAATCACTGAGAAAACTACTGGTAGTTTAAAATCCTGTAGTGCACACATGGTACCTCTACTTCAGAAGGAACCTGTGCAGTCCCACCTGAGGTTTGCCAATGGACATCAGGCTGGTTTAGGATATGATAAGGAGGTGCTGTAGTCAGATGAAACCAAAATCAAGCTGTTTGGCATTATCACAATTCATTGTGTTTTGAGAAAGAGAACTGCTGTCTATAATCCCAAGAACACCCTCCTCACCATCATGCATGAAAGTGGTATCATTATGGTTTGAGGGTGTTTGTGTGGCCAAGGCACAGGACAACTTCACATCGTCAACGAATGGATGTAGGGAGACATGTAATGTGCAACTCCACCACTACACTGAAGGGTGTGCCATTTTTTGATCTCCCAACATGACAATAATACACAACATACAGTCAAAGCAACGAAGGAGTGGCTCAAATAAGAAGCATATGAAAGTCGTGAAGTGGCCTAGACAGTCTCCAAATATTAACCCTATAGTAATTCTATGGAGAGAACTGAACCTCTCATTTACCAAGCAACAACCACAAAATGTTTTAGAACAGTGATTCTCAAAGTGTGGTCCGGGGACCACTAGTGGTCTGCGACAGAGCTCGCGAGGGGATTTCTACTTTTCCAAGACCATCTAGCAGTAGGCTATATTTGTAACATTATTACAAAGCTAAACATAGCTGAAGTCTTATTTTCACCACAATAAGACAGACTTGTAAATGTGAATAAAAAGTAAGTGATCTGCATTGAAATTAGCACCCGTCAACTGTCAATTCAGTTGACAGGTGGTCCCTGAACAGTTTTGGAGACAAAATGGTCCTTGGTCTGAAAAAGTTTGAGAAACACTGTAATAGAGATAATGTGCAAAGCAAAATGGGCAAAAATATTTTCTACTATATGCACAAACATTGTCATCAACTAAAAGAAGCATCTGACCTCAGTGCTAGACAACTAGGACTTTGCCACAAAGCACTTTATCTTCTTTATCTAGAGGGGTCAAATACTTATTTGCCTAAATTAAATACAAATAAATTAAAATATATTATTTTAAGTTATTCTCTGGAATTTCTTTTTGATATTCTGTCTCTCCATGTTTGAATACATATTATCATAAATTTATAGACTGATCATGTCTTTATTAGTGGGCAAACCGGCAAAATCACCAAGGGATCAAATACATATTGTATATCACTGTATATCTCACTGTATATAAATGTCTGGATCACCCAGGGGCCAATATAGTATATGTCCAGTTGTCAGTGTATTAGTTTAGTGCTGTGTCCAGTTGTCAGTGTATTAGTTTAGTGCTGTGTCCAGTTGTCAGTGTATTAGTTTAGTGCTGTGTCCAGTTGTCAGTGTATTAGTTTAGTGCTGTGTCCAGTGTGGCTACATGTCCAGCCTCCAGTTCTCATCTGGTATGTAGAGTGACATGAAGCAACCCTGTGCCAATTTAATTTGTGCTTGTCGCATCGCCACATGGCATGACCCACAAAAGGTGTCCGCAGAGTGACACGGGGTGATAAAATGTGATGGATGCCTGTGATTTTTTAGACATACTAAGTGTTATTGGGGCCATAAACCTCTGAAGGGAAATGGCTTCGTCTCTGTTTTAGGTCATGGTGGAAAACAATGGCATGCCAACATTACACATAAAAAGAAGAGAAGGTGTAATGAGATGCATTTGGTTCATGTGTGGTGACCTCTACAGTTGTCCAGAGCACTGCAAGCGTGCAGCAAAGCCTCTATTCAGTCTATTGAATTACCAGCTTACTGATTTATTTCACACACTTTTCACTTGCTGGCACATAACAGATTGCTCCATTTTATTTCATTTTATTTATTTCTCCTGTCTTTGTCCCTTTGTGGATATCACCATACCATTCGGATGGTTGCCCTTTGCACTTGAGGAGTACTGCTTATTTTCCTGCTTATTATTTATGGTATTTTATGATTTTCCTTTATGGGTTGCTTAGATTTGCTGTTCGTTTTTTTTTACATCTATTGTTGTGTTTGTCACTTCAGGGCCGCCTTACAGTGCATGCTGTATCCCCACGGCAATATGCTGAAACAGGAAGTATTACTGTCTGAGAGAAAACAGACCTGTCAAGCAAACCGCCACACAATGTTGGTCTACTCTATACAGACCCATATTATGTCATGGTGCTGTAAAAGTACCATTTATTGAAGGAGACCTTGATCTTAACCTTGAGCCATTACTGCACTGTAAGCTGCAGTCAGGCCGCCTATACTGCAGCTGCCTGCCGCATGGTTTATGTGCTATTCATGTACACGGCTATCACAGGCCATGTCAGGCTGATTGGATGGTGTTATGGTCGGTCAGCGACCAAGTTGTTGTCCTTTTAAAGGACCATAAAATAAAGTCATGAAGCTTAACCAGTTATGGAGAGCTGAAGCTGGCCAGGGGGCAGAGTTGCCAGATGAGACTGGTGATTTCCAGCCCAAAAAAATGCTTAAAACCTGGAAGCAGTAAATCCCGCCCAATTTGAACTAATTTCTATTGATTTTTATGACCATAAACTGACAGAAAAACCTGTCCAAATGACATTTTTACCCGCAGACGGCCGTCCTAAGCAACCCAATTGGATGGGAAACGGCCCAATCTGGCAAAATTGCCAGAATGGGTCTATGTGGTAAGTTGAATGGGGTGAAAATACTGCGTGTGCACCAGCCCTCGCTTTCTCTTTACCTTCCCTGGTTTTATATCTTACGAACATAACATGGCCTGAAATGATTTGGTACATCAATATCTTGCAACATGATATTGGATTTTTCATGATGCCTGTGTGTTTGCCTTTTAATGATGTGTGCAGTGGCAAAATACATTACTTTGCGTTTAAGCTGCAGGCTAAGTCAGGCTGCAATATAAATTACCTCTTCGCCCGGTGCATTCAGCTTACAGGCAGTCAGGGAAATGACTAAGCCACGCGACCAAATGCTGTTTGACATGGGCAAAGGAACAAGCCCTTTTGGACCCACTGATGCTGCTGGACATGGGCAAAGGCACAAGCCCTTTTGGACCCACTGAGTGTGCAGGAACACATTTAAATTGTTAGGCCTTTGCATTGCATTGCTCCCACATTCTCCATAGGGTCTCTAGTCCACCTCCACTGCCAAGGCAAGTCACGTCAGCATGCATGAGCGTCTTTCATTGTCTGCCAAGCCAAACGTTAATCCTCTGTTGGTAAAGAAGCATGCCAGCACCATGCCTCACCATTGGCTTGCTAATTACAACCTATAAGAACTGGGCGCGTATAGCCACTATGCAGCTGGTTAGCACCAGGCTTGTACGAAATTCCGAATTAAAGTAATGCCATAATACGAACACTAGGTGGTGGTGTTCTATGTACTTTCAATGGGTGGTGTAGATTAAATTCAAAGAAATTCAAGGTAATGGCACCACCTAGTGTTCGTATTATGGCATTATTTTGAATTGAAATTCTTTCCATTCGGAATTTCGTACAAGCCTGGTTAGCACATGAATGCTTCAAGGACCTTGCACTGCAGCATAGTGTTTTCAGCACCATGGACAGCAGCCATGACCATACAACAACAATACACCATCAGAGAGAGAGAGAGAGAGAGAGAGAGAGAGAAGGCATGCTTGTAGAAGCACCATGACCATTCAACAACCACACACCATCTGTTGCCCTCTATTGAATTAGTTTTAATGTTGACATGGCCCACGCGGAAATGCCAAGGGAACCTCATTGTCTTTCGAAATGAAGGCCTACTGCATATTGGCAGAATGTGTTCATATGTGGGACTCAGGGCTGGACTGGCCATCTGGCATACCGGGCATTTCCCGGGGAGCCCTGAACCCTCATGGGCCCCTATTTTCAGAAATGTAAAATATACTGTATATATCACCATATTTTTGACAATATTTCTTTTAAAGATAAATAAGTGTGCGTTAACAATTCACGTTCTTCCCTCCCTTCAGCAGTGTGAGTGGAGGGCCATAGAGAAACACACAGTGGTGTTGTGCATGAGTTTTGGGTAACAAGTGTGCTCTGTGCTCGCAATGGCTCAAGTGGAAAGGAATGTATTGCGCTTAGCGTAACCTACCTTTTGGCAGTAGACAAATGGCAAAACTATTGTTTCAAATTGATTATGAAATTTGACATTGTTGACAGCAATATTGATATCATTATATAAATTCGATATATATTGCACAGCCCTTTCCCACACTGATACTTTGCTTCCAGTCCAACCCTGATTACACACATTCACATTTTTTGGAAATTAAGAGAGCATGGAGAGCATAGACACTAGCCTGATGCTAGTGGTAGCATGGAGAGCATAGACACTAGCCTGATCCCAATGGTAGCATAGCGGTGCATAGACACTAGCCTGATGCCAATGGGAGCATAGACGCTAGCCTGATGGTAATGGTAGCATAGCGGTGCATAGAGACTAGCCTGATGCTAATGGGAGCATGGAGAGCATAGAGACTAGCCTGATGGTAATGGTAGCATAGCGGTGCATAGAGACTAGCCTGATGGTAATGGTAGCATAGCGGTGCATAGACACTAGCCTGATGGTAATGGTAGCATAGCGGTGCATAGACACTAGCCTGATGGTAATGGTAGCATAGCGGTGCATAGAGACTAGCCTGATGGTAATGAGGAATGTCACTATTGGCTTTACTTTAATTTTTCAGGTTGCATCACACTTGCAATTATTAACCTTTCAAACATTGTAATTATACATAGCAGGACTTTGGGATATGACCTTGAAAACAATTTGCACTTGTTAGGATTTTGTTCCAACAGTAATATAATTTGCTCTCTCTCTCTCTCTCTCTCTCTCTCTCTCTCTCTCTCTCTCTCTCTCTCTCTCTCTCTCTCTCTCTCTCTCTCTCTCTCTCTCTCTCGCACTCTCACTTCCTCACTTTCCTTTTTATGTTTTTGAAAAAGCCCTTCAGCTATTTCCCTTACACAAAATAATTAGTTAATAAACTAATGAATTAAATATGAATTGATTTCTTTGTTTTTCTTTTATTTCTGTGTGTTTATTCTCTGTGGTGAGAACTCTTGCATTGCTCCCTGTATTTCATTAGCTGTTTCTCATTATTTTGGATTTCAGATCTTAATTCTGTCTTATCTCTGATTCGATATATCCAGAGAGGGCACCTTTTGTGATCTTATTCCAGAAATCCCCAACTTTCTTTGAGCAAGTGTGTGTGTGTGTCTGTGTCTATCTGTCTGTCTGTCTGTCTGTCTGTCTGTCTGTCTGTCTGTCTGTCTGTCTGTCTGTCTGTCTGTCTATCTGCCTGTCTGTGCCTGGGGCCGTGATGCTCTACCAGAGTTTTAATATCTCCAGTGAGCTACAGAGAGCCTGAACCTCCCAGCAGGGCCTCAGGATTTCAGGGCTATGGCAGGGCAGATTGTGTGTGTGTGTGTGCGTGCGTGCGTGTGTGCGTGCGTGCGTGCATGTGTGTGTGTGATGTCAGTGCTATGGCAGGACAGTGCTGCCCCAGTCTGGCCTCATGCTGGTGGGGAGATGGATGGAGTGGCCAGCTCTCTCTTTGTCTCTGTCATCACACACATGCACACACACATGCAGGCACGCACGCATACACACAGGCACAGGCATACAAACGCACATATACAGTACACATGCACACACAGACAGGCAGGCACGCATGCACGCGCATACAAATACATGCACACATGCACACACACACATGCATACGTGACGCACACACAGATATATACACACACACACACACACACACACACACACACACACACCCCTCTCTACCTGTCTTTACAAGTGTCACCGCCCCCTAGGCAGCCCTGCAGTGCAGTGGGATGGAATGACAGTGGACACACACAGACACAGACACAGACACAGACACACACACACACACACACACACACACACACACACGCACACGCACACGCACACACACACAGCGTCCCCTAGGCAGCCCTGCAGGCCTCCTCTAGCGAGGTCAGAGTGGCCTTGGCCCTGACCCAAGTGGTGTGGCACTGGCACTGTTATGCTGGCCGTGACCCAAGTGGTGTGGCAGGATGATGGAAAGGAAACATGCATGCTGATGCTGTCACGCCTCAAGGGGCCTGCAGACTTTTCCTTTTTCTGCTGGCGTCTATGCATATACATTAGTGGTGGGCCGTTATCGGCGTTAACGTGCTGCGATAATGTGAGCCTCTTGTCGCGCGACGAAGAAAATATCGCACGTTAATCTATACTCAAAATATGGGTTTGGAGTTTGGGTATGCACGTCACCATAGCGCTTGATTGACAGACGCTTTCAGACTGCGCTCCAGTCGCTTCTCCTCTCCACCTGTTGCTATCAGCAGACCTAAATATGAACAGGGTTTGCATGCTGAAAACATTTATCTCTCTGCTGTGGTAGGTGTTGTTTGAGTGCTTTTTCGTAAGTGGTAGACTAAAGAGACGTTATTGTTTGAGGTGAAGCATAGAGAGACATTGTGTGAGTAGCCTACCAGCCCGACATAGCCTACATTTCCTCACGCATTGCATGGAACACATAAACAACTTCCCGAAATCTTGCCTGTGCCATACTTGCAAAACATTCCGTGTGATATGCATTTTGAAGATTGTCAAACTGAAACTGTCAATATCTAGGCTACTCTCGCTGAATGTTTGTGTAATTGTATTGCGATCACGCATTTGCGACTATTGAGATACAACAGACGGTAATAATAAACCTCGCGGTTGTCGCGCTTGTTTTTTTTTTTGCAAACTGAATTAATTTCAAGTTGTTACTCCTCTGGCATTCTAACTCTGAGAACAACTGTCGGGTTTAGGCCAAATCCCCGAAGGCCAGTGCTGTAGGTTCTAGAAATCCAGCCTGGAGCTGCTGTGGGCTGCTGTGCGCAGAGCTCCTCCCTCTCTTAAAGGAGCGGCTGCTCTTTTTAACAGTCAGATTCTCTCTCTCTCTCTCTCTCTCTCTCTCTCTCTCTCTCTCTCTCTCTCTCTCTCTCTCTCTCTCTCTCTCCCCATTAGAAATGCTGAACTGTTGAGGTCATTTTGTTTAAATAGCCTAAATGTTTGATAGATTTATCTGCTGGCCTATTCGCCTATACAACTTATAGCGCTGTTCATTTTGAAAATTCTGTATCTTATTACTGTAATGCTTCCTAACATATTCGACACACTTTACAAATATTGCAGTGATTTTTTTCATCACCAAGTATCAACATGACCATTTTTTGAAGATGAGATGCATTTTGGAAAAAAGAGATGAGCTCTGGTCTAATGCGGCATCTGTCCTGAGAAACCTCGAAGGTTTTTTTTTCGGCATTATTTCGCTAGCGTGCCTATTCTGAATGAGCCATTTTGATATAGATTAATCTAGATTAATCTAGATTAATTTCATAATTACAGTGAGATTAATCTAGATTAAAAAAATTAATCTATGCCCACCCCTAATATACGTACATGGGCAGTCATGGGAAAGTGGTTAGGGCGTCAGACTTGTAGCCCAAAGGTTGCCAGTTCGACTCCCCTTCTGCCAGGTTGGTGGGGGGAGTAATGAACCAGTGCTCTCTCCCATCCTCCTCCATGACAAAGGTACCCTGAGCATGGTACCGTCCTGCCGCGCTGCCCCCTTGCACAGGTGAGGCATAAATGCAATTTCGTTGTGTGCAGTGTGCACTGTTCACTTGTGTGCTGTGGAGTGCTGTGTCACAATGACAATGGGAGTTGGAGTTTCCTAATTGGGCTTTCACTTCACATATACGTTTCATACTGTACATGGTGTGCTGATTGCTGGCAGGTGTGAGACCGCAGTTCGCAAATGAGAGGTGATTGCATGCAGGTGCAGCCTATAAAGCCCTATAGAAGAGAAGTGAATATGGTTGATACGGCTTGACGTGACAGAATAGTGGAATACGCCCGTAAGACGGAGAGGCTTGAAAGCACACGCTGCCCTGAATCAGGAAGAGAAGTGCAGTATATACGTTTCATATGCGGTGTGCTGATTGCTGGCAGGTGTGAGACCGCTGATTGCAAATGAGAGTTGATTTTGTGCATGCTGGCCTGAATCAGGGAGAGAAGTACAGTAAGGCTCAGGCCACTTTATCCTGACATGACAGTAAGGCTCAGGCCACTATATCCTGACATGACAGTAAGGCTCAGGCCACTATATCCTGACATGACAGTACAGCTCAGGCCACTATATCCTGACATGACAGCAGGCCACTATATCCTGACATGACAGATCAGGCCACTATATCCTGACATGACAGCTCAGGCTCAGGCCACTATATCCTGACATGACAGCTCAGGCTCAGGCCACTATATCCTGACATGACAGCAGGCCACTATATCCTGACATGACAGCTCTAATGCCAGTATACGTACATGCATGCCTTTGTGTCTGCAGGGCAGCCAACAAAGCAGGCTCATCATTGGGCCCTCATAACATTATATGTATTGACTGGGTGGGGCCCTTTCAGTTGACTTTTTTCTTGGGCCCTGGCCCTGCAAACATTGCGTGTGTGCCTGTGGGCGTGCGTGTGGGCAATGTATAAATGCCTGTGCGTGTGGGCAGCGTATAAATGCCTGTGCCTGTGTTTGAGTCCATGAGATATGTGAGTCTCGGGTCACTGCTCTGACATGAGGCAATAACGGTGTATGTGGCCAGGAGTGCTGTCCAATAAAGGTGTATGTGGCCAGGAGTGCTGTCCAATAAAGGTGTATGTGGCCAGGAGTGCTGTCCAATAAAGGTGTATGTGGCCAGGAGTGCTGCCCAATAAAGGTGTATGTGGCCAGGAGTGCTGCCCAATAAAGGTGTATGTGGCCAGGAGTGATGTCTAATAAAGGTGTATGTGGCCAGGAGTGCTGCCCAATAAAGGTGTATGTGGCCAGGAGTGATGTCCTGTCTTTTCATATTGGTTCACACTGCCCTGAGCAAGCAAGCACATGGGAGTCTCACTGCTGCTCTTTCACTACGACACAACCACAGGGACTCACTTATTCACCTGTCAGATAGAGAGAGAGAGAGAGAGAGAGAGAGAGAGAGAGAGAGAGAGAGAGAGAGAGAGAGAGAGAGGGAGAGAGAGAGAGAGAGAGAGAGAGAGAGAGAGGGGGAGAGCTGCAGTATCATGTTGACATGGGCATGAGTACCGTAGGTGGACACGATAAAAAGGGGGATAGAGTGACAGACAGAGAGAGAGAGAGAGAGAGAGAGAGAGAGAGAGAAAGAGAGAGAGACAGAGAGAGAGAGAGAGAGAGAGAGAGAGAGAGAGAGAGACAGACAGAGAGGGAGGGGGGTGGATGAGAGGTGTAGCATCATGTAGATGTGTGCATCAGCGGGAGGCAGAAAGGAGAGAGACGGCGTCAGTGACAGTTTGTCTTGTGGCCGGAGGAAGCCACCCGGTACAGATGAAGGCTGTCATCTGATGTGTCATATCGACTGCTCTCGCCTGAGGGCTGATCACAGCGTGCAGTACAGTAAGCCAGGGAGGGAGGGAGGTGAAAGTCGAGATGAGAGATGATGTGAGGCAAGTTGATACGAGACTGAGACCGAGACGAGACAGGAGTGGAGGAGACAGAGTGGAGTGGCAGACCCACAAGTGGCAGCAACATGGCACACAGAGTGGCATGAATGTTCTTCTGACCAATGGCCCTCATGTCATTTCCTGGAATGTGGCATGATGGGAATATAAGAAAAAACAATAAATGTTGTGGAGACGAGAGTGGAGAGTGGAGTGGCAGACCCACAGCAACATGGCACGCCTAGTGGCCTGAATATCCTGACAACGTCGACCAATGGCCCTCATGTCATTTCCAGAAATGTGGCGTTATGGGAATAAGAAAACAGGGCTGGACTGGTGATCTTGGATACAGGGCATTTTCCCGGAGGGTACACAGTCCACAGGGCCTGATGCAGTTATTTTTTCTGGTACTGCTTTTTAATTTATTTAGATGGGGTAGCCCATTGGTCCATCTTTGGGCTGTGTGAGGGACTGGTCTACACCATAACAGCCCTGGTCATGTTTAATTGGATGCCAGTCCAGCCCTGTAAAAAAACAACAAAGGTTGACGTATTTGCTTTTCTGTTTCTGTCTAATCAGTGCATCTGTCAAAGAAATGGAGCGTAACACAGTGATGGACATCGCTACTAGCCAACACCCATTAGCTCCCATCTCAGATGACGTAGCCAATGGGCTCATCATAATGTTTACATCTCAGATGACTTAGCCAATGGACTCATCATAATGTTTACATCTCAGATGAGGTAGCCAATGGGCTCATCATAATGTTTACATCTCAGATGACGTAGCCAATGGGCTCATCATAATGTTTACATCTCAGATGACGTAGCCAATGGGCTCATCATAATGTTTACTGGAACTGCGGCCCATTTGGACCTTACTCTTAGTCCGGCACAGCTCATTTTCATTGTCCCGAAATCCTCAATGACACCCAGGGACACACTGCATAAAGCCAATTGAGACCACAACAAAAGAGTGGTGGTGCCAGTCCTTTTGACTCTTAATCAACAAAGCTGTTCCAAATGCATTATGGGAAATGGATTGATATTGATTCAGATCAATTTGGAATTGCCCGTCGATGTGAGAGTAAAGCAGACTGCAGTCTCTCTGTGCTGCGTAGGACACATTTTACCGGCTGGTGTGGGCCGAATAATTACCAGTGCTGTGAAAGCACCATAAATATTAGTGATTTGGAGCACTACACAGGTAAATTGTGTGTTGTGGGAATTTATCAAACAGTAATTTTCTCATTCAGTTGCGCTAAAAGGGTAGAGTAGCTAGCATTAGGCACTGCAGACAGGAGGGATAAATCTCTCTCCTCTCGTTCCTCTTCCAGCTTTTTTGTTTTTATTGTGTTTTCACCTCTTGCCTATTCACTATGTAGTCAGGTTGCTTTTCTTGGTGGTGTTGCATTGGGCTTCATTGTGCTTCAGTGGCTTAAACAACAATCTGCTGTGCTGTCTAGACTGGTGCTAGCTGACCTTCACAACATTTCATTTTAACTTTGCCTGGATTTGTTCTATTATTTATCTTTTTCTTTTATTTATTTATCGCTGGCTTCACTGCCTTTTTGGTAACACTTTACAATAATGGTACATGAATAATAACGGAATAATGTTGGAAGTAATGTATGATTCATGGTGAATTAACACATAATTTATGTATGCAGTGATGTTTAATCTATTATTAGTCAATGAGGAGTCACTATTGTAGTCATGATGACTCACCATTAAGTAATTGTGGTACAACCAAGGGTAATTAATGGTGTGAATTACAAGTGTCAATATATCATATATTAACACTGCTGATGAAAATCCTGATATATTGATCCAATCATACATGAATCCAACCTTAATTAATGATGCGTGCGTAATAATGGAATAATGTTGTAAGTAATGTCATCAGAGATGTGGACTCGAGTCCTGTGACTCCGACTTGAGTGTGACGAGTCAGGGGTGTGAAGACCAATCTTCTGTGTTTTGTTGCATCCAGTTTTTACAGTTTTTCTCGATTGCCTACACACAAGTTCTGGTACTTCACACACAATTCTCGGAACATCTCACCCATTTCCCAACTCCCCTAACCAATGTCACTGAACACTAAACACAATTCCTACTTAACACTCGAATTCCAGTTTTAAAACACACTCTTTTCACACCATTACACACAATTCTCTGGATTACACTCAATTTTCATAAAGAAAAACACTGGGTTACTCATGGAACACACTGTCATTCACAACACTACAATCAACTGCAATACTGTTCACTTCCTCATCACATGGGCAAACTCTCTTCATACCGGTTTACAATCTGAAATCATCACCCCATAAGGACACACATTGCATGTCATATTGATGAAAAATGAGTGGATGCAAGGACAAAACCCATTTGTTTAGTTTTTGAACTCAAAAATATGTTATACAAGACATAACTTTCATGTGGTTACCCAATATTTTACAATACATTAGTGCAATTTTTAAATATTTTTACAGTTTTTCTCGATTGCCTACACACAATTTTCGGAATCGGTCTTCGAATTCTCAAAACTCTACACACAAATCTCCAAACCTCACACACAACGGGCCAAACTCTTCACTACCTCTGAAAAATGCACGTCTTGTCTCAAAACAATGTACTCTCTTCTAAAAACCTCATTTTGTCGTCAAATGACACACACAGACAGTCACTACAATACACATTTGCAGACCCATTAAAACACTGTTGGGCACAGGGTTAAACTAATTTCTCCCAGTAACTTGGGCTTTTTTTGTTCTGGATTTCATGGATACTGTGACATAAGTTGGAAAAACTTCATTCCCACAACACACAAACAGAAACAGAAAGATTTTTATGTCTTTTTCACAAAAACAACACAAAGATAAACCCCACTGCCTATTTGGCAGTACAAAACAACCATTACATTACTGTATAGCCTATTGCTGTGAAAAAAAAACTCTATACTCAACTTGAAACACAGTACAAACTTATTTTCTTCAGTGTT
Organism: Engraulis encrasicolus; assembly: GCF_034702125.1. NCBI lineage: Eukaryota > Metazoa > Chordata > Actinopteri > Clupeiformes > Engraulidae > Engraulis > Engraulis encrasicolus. The sequence continues at coordinate 46,709,674 of NC_085880.1, read as the reverse complement.
CTACTTACTAAAGAGGGTATTTTTCTGTAGTAAAATACTGAAATATTGTTTTTAGACTCGGAGGACACAGACGTGTATATATTTTAAATATTTTTAAAAATATTTAAAAATTGCACTAATGTATTGTAAAATATTGGGTAACCACATGAAAGTTATGTCTTGTATAACATATTTTTTAGTTCAAAAACTAAACAAATGGTTTTTCTCCTTGCATCCACTCATTTTTCATCAATATGACATGCAATGTGTGTCCTTATGGGGTGATGATTTCAGATTGTAAACCGGTATGAAGAGAGTTTGCCCATGTGATGAGGAAGTGAACATAGTTGCAGTTGATTGTAGTGTTGTGAATGACAGTGTGTTCCATGAGAAACCCAGTGTTTTTCTTTATGAAAATTGAGTGTAATCCAGAGAATTGTGTGTAATGGTGTGAAAAGAGTGTGTTTTAAAACTGGAATTTGAGTGTTAAGTAGGAATTGTGTTTAGTGTTCAGTGACATTGGTTAGGGGAGTTGGGAAATGGGTGAGATGTTCCGAGAATTGTGTGTGAAGTATCAGAACTTGTGTGGAGGCAATAGAGAAAAACTGTAAAAATATGTAAAATATATACACGTCTGTGTACTCCGAGTCTAAAAACAATATTTCAGTATTTTACTACAGAAAAATACCCTCTTTAGTACGTAAGTAGAACACTGAAGAAAATAAGTTTCTACTGTGTTTCAAGTTGAGTATAGAGGTTTTTTTTCATAGCAATAGGCTATACAGTAATGTAAAGGGTTTTTTGTACTGCCAAATAGGCAGTGGGGTTTATCTTTGTGTTGTTTTTGTGAAAAAGACATACAAATCTTTCTGTTTCTGTTTGCGTGTTGTGGGAATGAAGTTTTTCCAACTTATGTCACAGTATCCATGCAATCCAGAACAAAAAAAGCCCAAGTTACTGGGAGAAATTAGTTTTACCCTGTGCCCAACAGTGTTTTAATGGGTCTGCAAATGTGTATTGTAGTGACTGTCTGTGTGTGTCATTTGACGACAAAATTAGGTTTTTAGAAGAGAGTACATTGTTTTGAGACAAGATGTGCATTTTTCAGAGGTAGTGAAGAGTTTGGCCCGTTGTGTGTGAGGTTTGGAGATTTGTGTGTAGAGTTTTGAGAATTCGAAGACCGATTACGAAAATTGTGTGTAGGCAATCGAGAAAAACTGTAATAGCCTATCTCTGTGGTTCTCAACCTTTTTTTAAGGAAACGCCCAATGGACCTCATCGTAAGCCTCCCAACGCCCCCTTGACCTGATCATAAGCCTGCCAATGCCCCTCTTAGTATTAAAAAATAAAATGGACTATCTGCTTTAATGGGAACTAAGCCCCGCCCACTCTCACCTGTATCCTTCTCAACGCCCCCCTAGAGCTCTACAACGCCCCCTGGGGGGCTGTACTGCCCCCGTTGAGTAACGCTAGCCTATCTAAATAAATGTAGACCTGCATGGTTAGGGCAATATCATGTTTTCAAAGGCACACTTCTTTAGAATAGGCTGGGGCGTTTTAAGCCTCATTGTGAAGCTACTGTGGTACCAATGCAATTTTTGTATGTATAGGCCTTTCTGGGTAATTTCATGCATATCAATGTGTGGCTCAGTGTAGTAGGCCTATTTTCAGGTCAGAAATAAAGTCTTGAAAAAAATCTAGCCCCCTGACCACTTTCACCTAGGCATCCCTAGCTTAGTCTATTTTTTCCTCAGTGAAATTAAATGGTTTTACAACCAGGACTAGTTATGACCTGTCTGACCTGTGATTGAGATATGACTGGATCCATATGGCAGGATTATTATCCACAGTGGTGATGCTGACATTACTTACAACATTATTCCATTATTACTCATGCATCATTAATTAAGGTCGGATTCATGTATGATTGGATCGATATATCAGGATTTTCATCTGCAGTGTTAATATATGATATATTAACACTTGTAATTCACACCATTAATTACCCTTGGTTGTACCACAATTACTTAATGGTGAGTCATCATGACTACAATAGTGACTCCTCATTGACTAATAATAGATTAAACATCACTGCATACATAAATTATGTGTTAATTCACCATGAATCATACATTACTTCCAACATTATTCCATTACAAATAATGCACCATTATTGTAAAGTGTTACCGTATTTTTCCTTGGTCTTGACCAGAGTGAAACCACAGTTACCTGGCTCTTCCCAGACAGTGGGCAGCACAGGACAGCAGCTGACACAGCCAAGCAGGTTATTGTGGACATTTACAGCTGGGGGAGAGAGAGGGGGGGGGGGGGGGGAGAGACGTGTAAGGCATCGCCACAACAGCAACATCAGACAAGAACTTTGTTTACGAGTGAATTTGTTGAAGGCAAACTCATGAAATGTTTGCTCTGAAATCTCATAAAATGATCAATCTGACAGCAAAGGCCACAGCAGATGGTAGGCAGCATGGCTGGTGGACCTCAACATATTGTCATTCAACACCATCTGAAAATCCAAGTCCTGCCTTGCATTTCTATATCAACTCTGCCATTTTGAATTCAATCACACTGTGATCCTTGCACTCGCTTTGTGTCCTCACACTCTTAGAACTGTTTTGAAAAAGTACAGCCAGACAGATATTTTTTTAATTTTATTTTTTAAATGTAAACACAGTAATTATTTGTGAAGTCGATAATGCATGTGTTTATTGTTTACAGCCCTGGCCCTGATTACAGTCATTTATCCAAGTTGTGTGACTCACTCTGGAACTTGAGGTCCATTATGTGCAGCCTCCCTCCCACCCCCGACCCTCTGTCAGTCCACCCTCCGTCCTCTTACTCTGTCTTTCTCTCTCTCCAGTTGTCTTAGGGATTGAAGAGTGGTTGGCCATGCAGGCTGTTAACCATATACAGTTGATTTGTGTCCAGTCCTGCTCTCCACTCATCTCAGACTGCCCACAGTCCTGCTCTCCACTCATCTCAGACTGCCCACAGTCCTGCTCTCCACTCATCTCAGACTGCCCACAGTCCTGCTCTCCACTCATCTCAGACTGCCCACTCAGATGAGGAGGCATTAGGCCCACTCAGACACCTTTGCTGGAAAAGAAGTGTCACACAAATGAACATGCATAGAGTACACACACACACGCACGTGCGCACGCACACACACACACACACACACACACACACACACACACACACACACACACACACACACACACACACACACACACACACACACACACACACACACACACACACACACACACACACACACAATCACAATCAGTAGGCCACCCACAGTCATCCTCTTTTTCCACTTTATTCATTGCAGTTCTATGAGCGTCATTCACATCGCCTCCCTGTGAGCCAAGCTCATGATTGATTGGTTGTTTGTTTAAGACTCATTTTCTTTCTTTCAGAATGATTTTGAAGTGAAACAGCAGCTCCATTCTTTTCTTTTCTTTGTAATCCTGAGTCACTGGCTTAACAATATGAAGCAAGCGGTGATTGCCTTTGCCATTGAACTCGCTCAGTGTGTGTGTGCGTGCGTGTGTGCGTGTGTGTATGTGGGTCAAAGACGTCCAAAAAGGAACTGTCATTCAGTGTAACGGATACCTTCTGCTGACTGTAACTGTAAAAAAAACATGATTTTTAAATTGTTTCAAGTGAATGGATGACAGCCGAGGCTTTCATGAATTCACTGGAAAAAAATAAATGAAAAGAGTTGTGTTTTTTACAGTTACAGTCAGCAGAAGGTATCCGTTACACTGAATGACAATTCCTTTTTGGACGTCTTTGACCCATGTGTGTCTGTCTCTATGTCTCTGTGTGTGTGCATCTGTGTGTCTGTGTTCCTGTGTGCTTGTGCTCGCTTCCATTTCAATTTAATTCCACATGAATAACAATGACAGATCACCACGCTGGAATATGTCAAAGGCTCAAGAGCCATTACTCTCCTCATGGGTCTTGGCCACACTCTAAATGAATGGGTCATGTTTGGTAGTCACCATTAACAAAAGCATCCAACATGCTGTACTGCACTTATGTAGTTAAAAACTGATTGTTAGTGTGTCATAAGCATGCCATAAAGCTGATTGTTAGTGTGTCATAAGCATGCCATAAACATGCAGGGCCATCATATAATGCCATTCATCAACATGACAGGTAGTGTCCAGGGATGATGCTGGTGGTTTATGAATGCATACAGTACACTAACTACACCAGAGATCACAGTTTTACATGCTGTTGTCAATTAGGTTGAACAATACTCTGGTTGAAGTGTCAAAGTATCTAAGAAAACAACAACAATGTTGTCATTAGTATGCAATGGATATTTTCACAAGCCTTCAAGATGCAATGTACTGTAAGCATGAGAGAGAGAGAGAGAGAGAGAGAGAGAGAGAGAGAGAGAGAGAGAGATTCTCTCCATTAGCCCGTTTCTATGCTTTTCTAAGAAAAAACACACAAACACAATTAACAGGAATTTGACAACATAGCAATCTGTTTTGAAATGAAATAGGTGGACCAAAAATTCAGTGCAATGTACAGGGTGCAGTTTCTGGAAATAAGCTTCTCAGATGCAGAAATGGATACATTAGAGATGGCTGCAGGGAAACTGAAGAGAAGAGAAATGTAACGTGTCCGTGTGGAAATAGTGTACAGAGCGTTTTGGAGATGGGGATGGCGGGGTGGGGGGGGGCTCTTACTGTGTGTGACATCCCAGGCGAATCTCAGCAAGACATCCCTTCAAAGTGGCCTTTCTCTCCTCTATTCAAAGAGGCGTAATTGCATCATTTTTCAGGGCCTTGCCTCTTGTCGTAGCGATAGGCCGGCTCCATTCATCAAATTAATGGGGGAAGTAAGTGATTGGAAAATATGGGCCTTGATCATGTTTTCCTACAAGACCCATCAGACACCTGGATGGCTTTGGATACGCCTCTGGACACCCATATAGACCCTGTGTGTGTGTGTGTGTGTGTGTGTGTGTGTGTGTGTGTGTGTGTGTGTGTGTGTGTGTGTGTGTGTGTGTGTGTGTGTGTGTGTGTGTGTGTGTGTGTGTGTGTGTGTGTGTGTGTGTGTGTTTGTGTGTGTGTGTGTGTGCGCATGTGTGCGTGCATGTGTGTGTGTGTGTCTGTGTGCATCTGTGAGGTATGCAAGCACACATTTGTCTCTGCCTGTTCCATTATTGTTATTTGCACAGGCGCCCTTTATTCTTAATTCTTTATATAGTTAAATAATATATAGCTTATTTATTTATTTTATTTTCACTTCACATATACCGACTCTCAGTTTATAGCAAACATCCCTATTTTGCTTTCTGTCTCTCTCTCCTATTTACTTTTATTTATTTTATTTGCCAACCCCTCCTCCTTCTCTCCCACTCTCCCTCCCTCTATGCCTCTCTCTCTCTCTCTCTCTCTCTCTCTCTCTCTCTCTCTCTCTCTCTCTCTCTCTCTCCATCTCTAAGCTTTTCTTCGTGTGGGATGTGTTTGTTGGGGTGACTGAAGGTGTAAACTGCATAACGAATTCTCCCTCCCGCCCCTGAGAGAGAGCGATAGGCATGAAATGATTAACCAATGACACGGGGCTGTTTAAGTGCCATGCTGCTTTGTTTAATGTGCCACCAAGACTCTGCTCGTAATCCAATTCTGGAGAAAACAGTAACACACATCTCTTAGCAGTGGCAAACAAAGTCTTCCTTTGCTGCTGCTGTGGTCATATTAATTTACGTGTATTTCCTTTTTTCTTTTATTTGCTCTTTGCTGTATTTTTTGTTGTTTATATCAAAGCGATACTGAGGTTTCTTTATATTGAAACCAGCAAACTGTATTGCTTTTAAATCCACCTAGAGAGCATGTTAGGCCTGTCGGTTACAGTGATTTCAATGCGATATAAAAGATTTATAAAGATTTTTTTATATAGATGAATTGGGGTTTAAAGTAGTTTACATTCAACAGTTTAAATATGCTGTAACCCACAAGTGCTGTATTTGAGTGGCTACACCCAGGGCCTTCTTTCCCTCCGAGACATGATGGCAGTTTGTCAGCCACTTTTGTGAACAGTTGGTTTAAGTGCATGTTGAAGACATATTGAAAAGGTCATGGGGAAGTCATGTCCTTGTCCAGTGTGTTTTGCCTAATTCCTTTTCAAAAGTGTTTTGTACATGTTGTGCCTGAATTGCATAAATTGCCCATTCGTGCTACCTGTGCGTCAGCCTCCTTAACATCTGTGGTGGGTGGCTGCAGGGCCGCTGACAGCTTTGGCCAAGCTCGGGGACAGTCACCGAAAAGGGCCCCCCACCCAAATCATAGAATGATGGCCCAATTCTTCTTCCCCACCCCCTCTCTCTCTCAGGGCCCCGGACAACTGTCCCCTTTGTTCCCGCCTTGTCGGCATCCCTGGGTGGCTGTCTTTTTCATCAGCACCCCCACATCCTCTCCTCTCCTAACTGCCACAGTGCAGTGGCTGAAATGAACTTAAATGGGGTAAAGTGCAGCATATTGTCATGACCTTAAATGGGGTAAAGTGCAGCATATTGTCATGACCTTAAATGGGGTAAAGTGCAGCATATTGTCATGAACTTAAATGGGGTAAAGTGCAGCATATTGTCATGACCTTAAATGGGGTAAAGTGCAGCATATTGTCATGAAATTGAGCGTAAAGGGGCCCAGCAGGAGGATGCTCCACCTCTCCAGGCTAATCCATTTCCTGTCATTTCAGGGGCCGCCGGTGACATTTACTTTAATAAACAAACCAAGGTAGCGGGTCTGCTAAAAGTTCATCATATGCACTCAGTGTAAAAAAAGAAAAGACGAATTAAAGGGAACTTAATTGTCTAGTAAAGTCCCAATTGTAGGCCTCTGTTTGTCAAGGTAAATGTCGACATACTGTGCATTTATAGAAAGTAAAAAAACAAACAAAAAACAAATAAACAGGCATTGCCTGTGAAGTAATTTAATGTAATAATTAAGAATATATAATAAAGAATACAAACAAACAGGCACTGCCTAAGAAATAATTTAATGTGTTAATTACAAAGCAGATGGAATATGAAAGGTGCCACCACACACACACACACACAATATGTGTTTTGTGCTTTCACAATTACTACAAATAAAAGTTAATGATGGCTACACGCTGGGTCGAAAAATATCCATGTCATCTCCTCTGTGGTTATTAATGGTGATCATTAGGTGTGGTGATAGTTGCAGCTGTGCGGTGCCTGACTTGATCCACTGGTGGTCGTGGCGATGGTGTTCCACTCCTGTATATTATTTATGGAAATGGTGTGAATTCCAAGTGGTTTCACAGGCAGAGATCATCCTGTTTCCATTTTGGGTAATTTGGCATCTTTGTTCTGGCACCTACGCTCCACTAGTTTGCCAAACTAGACACTCTAATAAATAGTCTTGGGTGTTATGCTAGAGTTATGCACTGGCATGGAGAATTCCGCTTCTTAGGGGAAGGAGTCTATGGCCCAGAATTTACGGGAATTTAGAGGTTTCTTCTCCACCTGTTCTCCACCTGTTCTTCTCCATTCTCTTGGGGGAAAATAGACTATAGTAGAGTAGAGTAGAGTAGAGTAGAGTAGAGTAGAGTAGAGTAGAGTAGAGTAGAGTAGAGTAGAGTGAGGCTTTATTAATCCTGAGGGAAATAAAGGTGTCTGTCAGCCTACACAATGGAGCTAAACAGACTTGCTGCCGTGCAAGACAGCACAAAAGCAGAAACAGTAGAACATTGAGAGAGGTGAGGAGAAAACATTCTCATGCCTCTACATTATGATATTATGACATTAAGACATAAGCCAAAACATAAGCACACAGTGTAAGACACAGGACTGCACAAGACAGCAGAGGGCTATGGGAGGGACATCTGCTGCACTTTAGGACTGTACATATAGAAATATTGCAGGAATGCTCAAATATACAACCTCACAATACGTTGTAATGTTTTACAGCAGCAATTTAGGACTCAAACAGCAGGAGGAAAACATACAAAATAAGTATACAGGACATGCTTGGCAGCAGTAACTGTAAATGAATACAACTGGCAACTTGCCATGGCCAAGGGAGATCACAGAGCCTTATTTTAGTTTTTGTTATTTTGTAATATTAAAAATCTGGATGCCAAGCCATTCAGAAGGTCTTGCCATCAGTTTTGTCCTCTGTTCTACAGTAACTCACAGGCTTTCTTGGATCCCTGCCCTAGAGTCACTTCCGACTCTCTCTCTCAGGTGAAATGAGGCTTACACACATTCTGCACAATGTGTTAGCACACGCTCCCACATCAGCGAGACCCAATTAGGGGCGTGTTTTATGGTCCGTGATGATGCATATGGATGTCATGGCCGCCCCTGCCAGCTCACCGGAGATGCTGAGAAGTGGATGAGCCCAGACCAGAAGGATTAGATCACTACAACAAGTAGTGGCGGGCCTATTCACTATTTGCTGCAAATGCTCAACAGCATCATAACAACATTGCTAGGACATTACCGAGAGCCTTAAGTAACATAATAAGACATAGTCATTACAATTTTGGTGACAGTAAGGTTATAACATAGGCTCTCCGCTAAGGGGTTAATATTTTATTTACACTATCAATGTTTACTTATTTTTGGTATTTATGTTTTATGTCTTGGTTCATTAGCTGGCTATGCCATGGATTATATTTGAAAGTGTCATTTGATGTCTATATAATTGTACAGTAGTTTGACAATTAACCTGCGTTCATAAGCGCCTGACCTGGCAACCCCAAAAGCGAGTCAACTCATAGAGTGTCAATTCATGCTGAAAGAAGAGGTGGTTGGAGAGCAGTGTGTGTGTGTGTGTGTGTGTGTGTGTGTGTGTGTGTGTGTGTGTGTGTGTGTGTGTGTGTGTGTGTGTGTGTGTGCCAGAAGAGGAGGTTGGAGAGCAGCCATTTTTAAGATGGTGGTTGACAGGCAGCTTTCTGGGGGCGCAATGGTAATGAGCGATGAGGACCTCAGTGAATCACTCTCTTAACTTGGGTGCTCTCGAAGCTCAGAAGTGTGTGTGTGTGTGTGTGTGTGTGTGTGTGTGTGTGTGTGTGTGTGTGTGTGTGTGTGGTTTGGCCTGCCCCTCGCCATCTCCTTCTACCTTCTACCTACCTAATTACTTTCCCTGCCAGCTAGCTTCAGGAGTTCATAGAGAGGGCCTGCTTTAGGAGAGGGTCTGCTTTAGGAGAGAGCCTGCTTTTGGAGAGGGTCTGCTTTAGGAGAGGAGATGCTTTAGGAGAGGGACCTGCTTTACTTTAAGAGAGGGGCTGCTTTAAGAGAGGGGCTGCTTTAGGAGAGGGCTGCTTTAGGAGAGGGGCTGCTTTAGGAGAGGGGCTGCTTTAGGAGAGGGCTGCTTTAGGAGAGGGGGCTGCTAGGAGAGGGGCTGCTTTAGGAGAGGGCTGCTTTAGGAGAGGGCCTGTTTTAGGAGAGGGCCTGCTAGGAGAGGGCTGTTTTAGGAGAGGGGCTGCTTTAAGAGAGGGCCTGCTTTAGGAGAGGGGATGCTTTAGGAGAGGGCCTGCTTTAGGAGAGGGGATGTTTTACTTTAGGAGAGGGTCATCTTTAAGAGAGGGGCTGCTTCACTTTAAGAGGGGCCTGCTTTAGGAGAGGGCCTGCTTTAGGAGAGGGCCTGCTTTAGGAGAGGGCCTGCTTTAGGAGAGGGCCTGCTTTAGGAGAGGGCCTGCTTTAGGAGAGGGCCTGCTTTAGGAGAAAAGACATTAGTTCAGACTCAGAGACATGTTTGTTCCAATATGTGTGGATGGTGTTATACTGTGTACTGTAGCTAGCTGGTCAATATGTATACAAACAAGACTAAACTAAATTCCTATTGCAAACACTACATAGACACTGAACCAAAGATCAAACCACTGCAAAAATAAATAAATTAATGAATACAATACAACACAATATTATATAATGCAATACACAACCATAAAACAACACCTTTACCATTATGTGGGAGGTCGTAAAGAGTAAGCCATCCATTGCGCATTAAACATTTACAATATTTTTATCTGTTTTTTTTCCTCTTCACCAATAAGATGTGCAGTCCGCACAATTTCTATGTATTTATCTATTCTTCATATTATTTCATTGTTGTTTTCCCTTGGTGACCTAACACATTTGTTGCGTTCCACAGGAGCGTGTCCAGATAGCGTGTGTAGTAAAGGTGTAATAAATTATTTACTGACCTCCCCCGAGAGGAGAGAATAGAGGAGAGCGGCTTTCTTATTGATTGGGCCAGGGAAGCAGAGGTGGACTTTCCATTGGACTAATCTAAGCAATTGCCCAGGGCCCTGACAAAATCTGTCCAAGTCTTTGGGGCCCCAATTGTCACACCAGTGGCGGTAAACACACAAGAAGAAGGCTTTGTCGCTAATGCAAAGTCATTGGAGATATGTATATATGGGACAAAACTCCTAAATAGTCTATATAATGCCTTTTGAGGGCCCCATGTTGATAAAGGCCCCGAAATGACTAGCAGGGAAGGGGACAGGGAGCAGGGAATTGTGGGTAAGAGACGGGCCGGATGAGAAAAGGGGACGATGCGCCTAATGAAGACAAACGAGCAGGAGGTCAGCTGACCACACCATAGCAACAGGCTGTGTGTGTGTGTGTGTGTATGTGCATGCGTGCGTGCGTGTGTAAATAGAGTGTGTTTAAGGTGGTGTGTTTTAGTAACTGGTAAATATTTAATGAAAGGCCTCATTACTTTTCTGTGGTCTTTTTCCCTCTCCATCGTGCTCATTGTGGCAGGGAAGAAAACAACAATATAATATGTAGCTTTGGGACTATGTGCTGCTGCTAGTATGTGTGCATGTGTATGTGTTTGTATTTGTGCAAGTATAGGTGTGTGTGTGTGTGTGTGTGTGTGTGTGTGTGTGTGTGTGTATGTGTGTGTGGAACTTTATTGTAGTCTTTTGGGAACTAATTGGAGAAACAAATGGACTGCATTTGTATAACGAAATAAATCTCTCCAACTGCTCATTTTACCTTCACAAAGACTACAAGGATGCCAGGGCAATAGGCTGAGACACGCTTATGAATTCCCTGCACTTACCCTGCCTACTCTGCAGACTAAAGCTTTTTGCACTTTTTGAAATGTTTGACATGTTTTTGGCCTTTTTTGCCTTTTTTACATCTCAGTACGCAGTTGCCACCCTCTCCTGTGATTTCATCTGACACCAGGCAGCCTTGCCTGCCTTTGGAACTGGAGCGCGCTGTGTGCATTTCCAGCCAGAATACTACTGCTAGCTGGTACCCTAGCAACAGGTTAACCTGCTAAAACAGTATCAAAGACAGGGAAGAGAATCAATTCAAATAGATTTAAACTCTTGCCTTTCTTGGATTGCAGTGTGTGTGTGTGTGTGTGCACGTGTGTGTGTGTGTGTGTGTGTGTGTGTGTGTGTGTGTGTGTGTGTGTGTGTGTGTGTGTGTGTGTGTGTGTGTGTTTGTGTGTGTCTGTGTGTGTGTGTGTGTGTCTGTGTGTGTGTGTGTGTCTGTGTGTGTGTGTGTCTGTGTCTGTGTGTGTGTGTAAAGAGTGGAGAGAGAGAGAGAGCGAAAGAGGGGAGAGAGAGAGAGGAGGAGAGAGAGAGAGAGAGAGAGAGAGAGAGAGAGAGAGAGAGAGAGAGAGAGAGAGAGAGACAGAGACAGAGACAGAGAGAGACAGAGAGACAAAGAGAACGAGACAGACAGAGATGTGAAATTGGTATGCCAAGGTCATACTCTGGGATTTGGCACTGGGACATATTTGTCCTCAATCACATTTCTGTTCCTTGGTGGCATACTTTTTTTGTCTTTCATGGAAATGTTGTTTTTGGGCCATTGATCCCATTCATTGATTACGTGCACCTGAGACCAAACATGTCATCTAGCTTCAACGTGTGACTCAAAATCTGTCCAACGTGGCCTACTTTCAGATAAATCAAGTCAATCTAATGGAAGAAATGAAAGGAATCCAGCTCTTCACTCAAGCGACGGCTTGGGGGAATCAATTCTCATCTGTTGTGAACATGATTGCCTGTTGCGTTAATTGACAGAAAACAAAAACAAATAAAGGTTGAGTTATTCTGAGCATATCTTCAGAAGAAGAGAAGTGTTTTCAAGCCATATTATTTTCAAAAAATATTTTGATTTCTTTTGAGAGGTAAAGCAAAAACAAAAAAAGAGTGACATGAGGGGAGAGTGCTGGCGGTAGCTAAAATGTTACATCTGTACAGTCGTCTTCGAGGGCACTATAAGCTTAGCCAGGTCACGCCCTAATGGTGACGCAAACATCTTCGACGTTGCTTATAATCAGGCAAGGAGCAATAAAAATACAGTTTCTGAGCTCCGGAGAAATCGGGAACTCCACCCACTTTGTCGGGAAGCAATCAACTTTGATCAGCTCCAACGGCCCCAGGTAGAGGCGTGTTCAAGGCAGTGACATGGTTTAAGCAGAGACGTTATATTGGGACTAAGAAAATATTTTGTTTTAACTTTGACACAACCTTTTCTAGCCTTGCCCAGTAGCAAACCGGAGGAGGCGGGTTAACTAGGCCATTTGTGAAACGTTATTCGTTATCGTCTTGGTCAGACCAACATCTCAGTATGAGATTTGAAATTTGCTGATAATTGGGCAATTATAAGTTGACAAAATATCTAGTTACTGCACTTTGCCTTTGTAGGGCAGTACTGTAGAGTGTGCAATAGTCTACTAATAGTTTGAGTGATATGAGTAAACATAGTGGCTACTGAAATGTAAGTTACACCTCTAAATGATGTAGGATTTAATAAAGTGTTTGTGTTCATCTGCTTTGTCATACAAAGTTTAGGAAAATGCATGTATAATGAACACATAAAGCATCCTGTCATTTGTCATATACTGTAGGCTACAGCATGTGTAGTGCCTAGACATAGTTATGCTGTCACTAACTTACATGTCAGTCACCCCTTTCATCAATTTTAAATCCTTGTTCCATCGCAAATCTATGTAATTACTTCTATGATTTATTTTATTGATTAACAGTGTTAAATTCATTGCAGGCAACTGAATCCTGCTCGGATAATATACTGTGAATTTGCAGTAGCTCCCAGCACATATCCTCTGTAAGAAACTCAGTGTCTATTTTTAGTTTATTTGCTTTTATAGCGTGCGATCCCTTCCTCCTGAAAACCTCCTTGCAGTTACTTAGTTCTCTACGGTATAGTGCCTCCAAATTCAATTGGTTCAAATAGCAGGAGATGAATCTGTTCTGCATCCTTCTTGCTCTGTGGAAGCTCCGTGTTATGCTCTCGTCTCTTGTCTCTCTTCCTCCTACTTCTCTTTCACATCACTCGGCCTGAGGCTCCATGCTTCTCTGATTCTCAATAGCAGGAGAGAGAGAGAGAGAGAGAGAGAGAGAGAGAGAGAGAGAGAGAGAGAGAGAGAGAGAGAGAGAGAGAGAGAGAGAGAGAGAGAGAGAGAAACTGAACTGCACTGATATCATGAAATCATCCTTTTGTTGCATTATTCCATCTTGCCGCCTTTTCTGTGCTGCTGTGAAATCCTATTGCATTACGGCATCTGGTTTTGCATCAGCTTTTTGCCTCCTATTTTGCAAAAGAAGAGAGAGAGAGAGAGACAAGGAGGGGGAGGAAGGACATAATAGACATGAAATCAAAAAGAAAAAAGGAATGGATGCCAAAGATACAAAGACAAAGCTCAGAAGTTTTTACTCAGCAGTCATCCGGTGACAATTCAGCATTTCATATTCTCCTCATCTGCTCCCTCTGACATGTTTTGCTGTCACTGACGTAGGCAATAAAATGCAGAAACTTAGAGACCATTGCAATGTCATGATGAAGAGTACAACCTAACACCACATTATACTGTGGCTTAGCAGGTTACCATGTGGAAAATGTTAGTTTCTAAAACATTTGGTCAGCCAGCAACACGTTGTCATGTTTTATTTTTCTGCTAGCCATCCAGTAAAAGCACCGCTTTTTGAAATGTTGAAAATGGATATTGCGCAACTCCCTTTTGAAAATTGCAATGTGAGAGGGATGCAGCAGAGCCCAGCATTTTTATCCCCAGTGGGCCCTTCTAAATGTGTGAAAATTGCCCATCGTTGTGTAAAATAACGTTTTCACAGTAAACCATTCTAAATACACTGTGAGAAATGTATAAATTACAGATATTTCCCCTACACCCTGTGTGCCACTGAAAATCTGGAAATTGAAAGCAGTGCAGCTTAATCCTTTGCAGGCTAGGCTAGACGGCCACAGGTCCAGTGGAAAGCAGGATAGGATAGACGGCCACAGGTCCAGTGGAAAGCAGGCTAGGATAGACGGCCGTACATGGCCACAGTTGGCGGAGCTGGAGAGAGCATTTGCTAGCATTGAGGCCTAAAAAAGGTGAAAGTGCAAGTGTGCAAAACATTATTAAAAATGCACTGCACTGCTGTGTGACTTGATTACAATTTACAAGATGTTTAGATCAGTCACTCCAGGAAGCCATGAAGAAAGAAAAAAGTAAATAAATAGATAAATGAATAAAACAAGACTTTGTGTCATAACACAGTGAATATCTGTTGCTATTGGTCACCTGATGCAGAATTTGTTCTCATTTCACAGCCATGAGGAGATTCATTTCCAAGAAAACTACACATCCTGAAAACTACACATCCTGAAAACTACACATCCTGAAAACTACACATCCTCTCCTTGTATTTACTTTAAACTCAGCTTGTAACAGTCCTGTTGTGAGAGCACTTCCCTGATAAGCTAGATAATCCTTTTCCCTCTGCTTTTTGCTCAGCATGCATTATGCAACTGTATCTGTATGCAGATGAAGTAAATATGTATTTACCCTTTTATATCTCTGAATTTTGACTGAAAAAAAATCTCTTGTTGTATAATGTGTATATGTACAAGTTCCTAGTTATTTCTTGTCTGACAAATAAAACTATTACTCTTACATTATCACCCTCATGTTTGCCATACACTTTCAAAAAGAGTAGGCTACATTTGTGAAGCTCTGAATAGCATCAAATAACACACCCTTCGTAATGCAAGTGTCAGAATCAGAAGAAAACCAGGTAAATTGTAATTCATCACATGATCCATCCGATCAATTTACCTGATTTTCTTCTGATTCTGACATGTGTATTACTAAGGGTATGTTATTGGTCCACCAATAACATACCACCCAATCAGAGTACACCTTTTGAAGGAGTAGATTGTTATGTAATGGTACAGTAGTAGCCTACTTGGCCCACCTGCATTCCCACCCACATCAAGATGTCTTGCTGTACACCTGTCCATGAGATCTCCATTCACCCTGATCAACAAATTAAAAATGGTGGTCGGAACTGCTACAGTAGCTCCATTGGCATTGTCTCTGCAAACGCTATAGTTGCGTCTGAAGTCTAATGGTGTGACCGTGGAATGACCCGATTTATTGCCTGGGGTGAACTGCTACTTTATGTCCTTGCTGTTTGCAGGGAAACTGGCCCCAAGCCCACAGCAGTAGGACAAAACTGAATTTAAATAACTCAAGTCCCCACACACGATGCGCTTTTTCCTTGTAAATTAAGGCCAGCCAGGTTATTTTGGAGGCGCGTAGGAGGAAAAACGCCTGCAGGCTGCCAAGAAAACATCCTTTGAGCCAAATAAATAGGGTCAATGCTACTGTTTGTGTTACTAAAATGTACCTGACTTAATTGACTTGGGCCCTGACGGCCTCCGTGTATTATTTTTTATTTTCTCTGTTATGTGTTTTCCAAGAACTCGCTCACATTAGTCCACAAGAGCGTACCAAACTTTATAAATGTTTCCCTCTGCATTACAATACCAAATCAGCATAGACGTACTCTGGCAGGAGAGGCCTGTTTGTTTTACATTATGTTCTTTTATGCCATGCTAGATTGTGTCACGCTCTCCCGGGAGATTGCAAATACCTCAGTGAATCAGTGTGCATCGATTCGCAGGATGTCTCCAGGGTGTTTGCGGAAAGCGACACAACTCCTGCGGCTTGTTATTACCATTGTAGAAAAAGAGAACAGTTACGAGAGCGGAAGAATGTATTAACAAGCGATGTGTTTAAATTTACTTTCTTGAAGAAAATTGTTGCCCGCACCCTCAGTATGGCAGTCAGCAAGACAGTTCAAGCTTGACTTTCTACCTTCCTGTCTTTCTGTCTGTCTCTCTGCCTGTCTGTCTGTCTGTCTGTCTGTCTGTCTGTCTGTCAGTCTGTCTGTCCGTCTGTCTTCCTGTCTGTCTGCCTGTCTGTCTGTCTCTCTGTCCATACCAACACTCCCCACCCCCATCTCACCCCACCCCCATGTCCACCACTCCCCACCCTTATCACTACACACCACCCACAACCCGCCATTCCCCATCCCCACTACGCCCCATCGCATCGGTCCGTGCCAGGTCACTAACTCTCCATCTGGTTGAGCGCTGCCTCATCTCGTCTCGCCTTGTCTCGTCTCCGCTCCTCTGCAGCGATGCTAATCGGCCATTCACATCAGTTTGCAATGAGCTTGGCTGGCCAATGAGCTGGGCTGTCCAATGAGCTGGGCTGGCCAATGAACTGGGCTGTCCAATGAGCTGGGCTGTCCAATGAGCAGGGCTGTCCAATGAGCTGGGCTGTCCAATGAGCTGGGCTGTCCAATGAGCAGGGCTGTCCAATGAGCTGGGCTGTCCAATGAGCAGGGCTGTCCAATGAGCTGGGCTGTCCCTGGGCATATGTGTGTCCTATTTCCTTTATGGTCCCCCAGGCAGCAATCAGCGACAGAACACCTCGAGCGTACGGGCGAAATGGCCAACGGTATGACGTGATGCCAGCAAGCGCTCTCCTGGTAGTCTCTGAGTCAGACGTTGTGAGAGGAGATGAGAAGAGAGGTAGGGAGAGGAGAGGAGAGGAGGGAAACACAAATAACATGAAAAAAGACACGAGGCATGAGATTCAAAAAAAAAAAAAAATCCTGTTCTATACTGTATCTCTCTCTCTCTCTCTGCACCATCCATTAGCTGGTGTTTATTTATGGGAATGGGATCCGTAGAAGGGTGTGTGTGTGTGTGTGTGTGTGTGTGTGTGTGTGTGTGTGTGTGTGTGTGTGTGTGTGTGTGTGTGTGTGTGGAATAGAAGGGTGGACAAATGAGCCAGCTAGTGAGCAGGAGGACAGCAGGCGAGAGAGAAAGAGAGAGAGAGAGAGAGAGAGAGAGAGAGAGAGAACGAGTGAGCGAGAGAGAGAACGAGAGAGCGAGTGAACATACCACCAGAAATGATGAGTGTGCCGGAACACTGGAGAAACCTGACGGGGCAACCACGGCGCCAGAATTTCTGTTTCGGATGGGCCAGATCATTTTTGGATGGCACTTCAGTCATTGTCACATAGCCTACCAATACAACATAATGTCACATGGAAACATAATGGAACAAACAAGTCACCTTAGACAGTGTTGTGGCTATGCAGGGCAACACATGCATGAAGGGCAATGAATGCATTAAGAGCACGCATACACCAGCATTTTCGGTGAGGAAATCTAGTTATTATGATAACTAGTCCCTCCAGTTCATTTTATGAAACTTTATGAAGAAAGACCTGGGAAAATATAGCCCATTCCATTCAGTAGGCTCATAATTTTTCATGAAGTAGGCTAATTGAATGTTCAGTTGTTTAACCTGGCCTATCTCAAATGAAAGTAGGCCTATATGGCCCAAGGTTTTTTTTTACCCTACCACGAAAATCATGATCTGTATTGCCAATCACAAATAAAGAATGGTCTAATCTTAGTTTCCAACCACTTTGAGAATCTAACCGAGGGTGCTCCATTTGTGCAAAACGAAATATTGACTCATAAAACAATAACCTACAGTCCAGAAACTCAAGGATGAGAAACGAATGAGCAGGCACGGTGGGGTTGGGGGGACGTGATAGGGTCCTATTGGTAAGCAAGACGTCTGTAACCAAGCCAAGGGGGCTCTCCCCGACTATATTTTTTTCGTAGTCCTATTGCATCCATCACGCACTTGAACATACAATCCAAATGTTTGTGTTATTAGTAATACCGCAGCAAACACGAATAGGCAGCGACCAAGGATCACTGAACAACCACCTACGTTACTCCGCGGTTGACAACTGTGTCAATTATAGGGACCAATATCCCGGTGCCCTTACCTTGAGTTGTCTTGACCGCAGAATGTATCCCAGAATGTATCCCAGCCTCTAACTGTAATCCACGCGTTTCCACAATCATGGTCCAAAATTCCAATGTGTAACCCACATAGTAATAACAAGAAAGGGACTTGTGCTACAATTTAGCTATCCCACTCAGCGCACTTGTGACTCCTGTTATCCGATAGGCATTACATTGTTCATTCGTTTCTTCGTGCGTTTGTCCACATCCAAATCAGTTCCGTGTCGAAAAAAGGCGCCTTATTGAACAATCGGCGTTTGCCCAGTGCTTGTAACAGCACGTGGATGTTTTTGAAAATATGTAAACTGTAAATGAAGCATCTCGCTATCTGTGCGATGTCAACTGGCCTGGGACAGTTTGGTGGTTTGGCAGTAGCCTAGAACAGAGAGTAACCGAATGTGTCGTCTTCAAGATTAACTTTTATTATAAAAGCAACTGTCTCCAAAAATGTCATGTAAACTGGCGTCTGCGTAACATCCAGTGAGAGAGATTATGTCGCTTCATTTTCAGTTTGTGTTTGCGCTGAATATGATGCTTGAACCAATTGGAAAGGGGGCCCCCTCCAGATGGGGGTACTTTGACTAAATTGTCGATGCGCTCGCTGTTCGGCAATTGACATTTTCACGTTGTCGCTGATGCAAACCTATTGGAAGGGGGCCCCCTCGAGCAAGGGGTATTAGGGGGGCGCTGTTGCTTCCCTCGCACCAGAGCCCTTCATACAGATGGCGGTGCCATATTATGAAGCTATTTAAAATCGTCATTGCTGTTGGGTACATAACCTGTCGTCCTTGGGGGCCCCACCTACTCGGGGGCCCTAGGCAACTGCCTACATTGCTTACCTTAACGCAACGGGCCTGTGTGTGTGTGTGTGTGTGTGTGTGTGTGTGTGTGTGTGTGTGTGTGTGTGTGTGTGTGTGTGTGTGTGTGTGTGTGTGTGTGTGTGTGTGTTGCGTGGGCGTAAAAGTAGGCCCGGGGGCGATCCATCTCCCAGAATGCACTGAGAGGCTCATTTGGAAGCTAATGGCTCCGTTGCAGTGAAGACAAGCGGAGACCAAATAAGCAAGATGGATACTTCATGCCAGGCCACATATAGATACTGTAAGGGCTGTGTAGACAGCTGAAGGCTTTAAGCTTTAGGCCAAGACCAAGGAGCAAAAACAATGTCAAGGATAGTGCAGTATTTTGCATCGCCATTTTGCATCGCCATTAACTCTACACTCTACAGTAGTTTTTGCGTGGTTTACCCCCAACACAGCTCTCCTTGAACTGAAGACAAATTCATACCATTAGGCCAATATGACTATATGGAGTAAGTTGTTGGTCTGTATTTCTCACCATCTGTTTTCTTTCTCTGTGTGTTTGTGTAGGCAGTTGAAACCAACCTGGCGTCCAAGGACAGCCACTGGGTCTACGCCAATGAGCCAATGAGGTGAGTGCACATGTACTGTACCTATATTGACTATACAGTAGTATGCTTTGTCTTCCTTCTGGTGTCTTTATTATGATATTATACCTGCACCCAAGTGTTGCATTACACCACATTACATTGATTTACATTGAAAAATGAATAGAGTTCTGTATCGAAAGCCACTAACACAAGATGACATACATTACATACAGTAGGCTACGTATGTAAACAATGTGTGGATGTGCAGAAGATGCGTGCGTGCGTGTGTGTTATTCTTTATATATCTAGTGGGTGATTGGATGTAAGATAATCTCACATACGTTCAGCTATTCAGATTGCATCAGCTCATCCACACACAGCAGCTATCACTGTGCAGATGTGTATCAAGGAGACACCTCAATGTGTATCAAGGAGACCAGGCAAAGCCATCAGCACTTCACTCTCTGGCCTCTGCAAACATCTCCAGCTCCTCCAATCCTCAATTTCCCCTTTTACCTATTTCAATTTAGTTGTTTTTATAGGCTATTACTCTCCTGCTACGAGGCTGAGATTATTTTCCTGTGCCGGGTAGCGTTTTAGAGATGTATTATTTGTTATTGTTGTTCTTGTTGTTGTCCCTGCCTACACACACTACATAGGTCACTCACACACACACACACACACACACACACACACACACACACACACACACACACACACACACACACACACACACACACACACACACACACACACACACACACACACACACACACACACACATGCATTTTTCCCGAAAATATGTGAAGGGCCATTTCGGGAGTGTCATCAAAGCAATAAGAGACTGAGAAGTGATTTTACAGGTAGTGTATGAGTGCATATTTCTTCTGATTTTGCTGGTAGTGTATGAGTGCATATTTCTTCCTGAGCATCGCAGACACTGTTGAGATGCTAAGAGTGACATTGTAGATTGTTGTCATTGTTATTTTTTTTTGCTTTTTTTGTCCTGCCACTCCATTGTTCGACCAGGCATGTGCCAGTTGATTCCACTTGGATGCCAAAATGGCCGCCGGAGATGTTGTTTTGCACTAAGTGTCCATCATGCTTTGAGCTTCAAGAGACTTCTCCTTTTTCTTTTTCTTTCTTTTTTTGTAAACGTCTCTCCAAGCGTACGCAGCTGGAGTGTCATTCATGCGTCTGTGCACACAGCCAGCGCTGTGCACACATAAAACATAAACACACATACACACGCACTCACACATGCGCGCACACACACACACACACACACACACACACACACACACACACACACACACACACACACACACTCAGGCAGATAGGGGTAGCCAACCAATGGCCTTGATGGTCACGATAAGCAGAGCTTGGATGAACTCAGATGTTAGGTAATGGATTCAAATAGCACAACTCAATGGCACACATTATGGCCAATGAATACATGCAGTCATAAACAAGGTCACCGCTAAGTGCAGAGACACCAACAGAGGTGCGTGCGTGTGTGTGTGTGTGTTTGTGTGTGTGTGTGTGTGTGTGTGTGTGTGTGTGTGTGTCTGTGTGTGTGTCTGTGTGTGTGTGTGTGTGTGTGTGTGTGTGTGTGTGTGTGTGTGTGTGTGTGTGTGTGTGTGTGTGTGTGTGTGTGTGTGCGTGTGTGTGTGTGTGTGTGTGTGTTCGTATCTTTCTATGTGTCTTTTTGTGTTTGTGTGTGTCTGTGAGTAGTCGATCCCTCACCTCCTCACTGTGTTTTTAAAGACTAATTACTTGTGTATGATTGTGGACATTTATGAACATTTGAATGCACTCTGAGTGCCACCGAGAGACATTGGGCTCCTCCCACGAACACACACACACGCGCACACACACACCTGCTCAATTGCACAGCCCACACATCAAAGTTTGCCCTGAGTGTGCAGCGCGAAGCGCGCTGCCTTCTTACGAACAGAGACAATTGTTTGCCTGTCGCAATTCCACAAGTGAAACCCAAATCGGAAGTTAGCGCTTGTCGCGCTAACGTTAGCCATCCATCACAGTCTCCATAGTCAAAGCCCTGAAACATCTCCTGCATACGGGTGAGGTACCCACTCGCAATGTAACACTGCACACACCACATTACCGTTCACCACACTCATTCATTCCTTGAAAACAAAACGCCATACTTACCTGATGAGTTCCACCATCACCTTGAGTCTCTACTGCCAAACGGAAGCATGCGCCGTTTGGGTAGTATTTGAAATGCCATCTTGACTTTGGGTTGGGGAATGTTGATCATCATGGGGGTTTGGAATGTTACTTTGTATCACAACAGGTCTGTTGAATGTGGGATGTAGATGCGCTTTACATATGGGGTTGCTACAATGGGTGAGATGTGTTTGAGATACATGTTATTGTTTGGGTTGCGTTTAATGAGGTAAACATTGTTGGTGTACTACTGTGATGGTATAGCCCACTCATGTTGGTAATAGTCAATCTGTGTGTTAGCCAATCACCGTATCTGTTGAGCGTAGTGAAGAGTGTTTAAAAACCCAGCTCATTTTTCATTTGGTAACTCGGGGGTAAAGAGCTGGTCACCGGAGAGAGCTCTGTTAAAGTAAGTGTCCCTTTTTGAAATTGCTGCCTTGTTACTGAAGCCTGCCTTATTTTTGATTAAGTGCCTTATTTTTGCATTTTGCTATTTTTGATTAATTTTGGACTTTGTCATATTTTTGCTATTTTGGATTATTTTTGCCGTTTGCTACCTTTTGTCATTTTTCAACGTTTTGCCTATTTTTGATGGTGGAGGATTAACTGGCACTTGTAAATAAATACACTGCAATTTTGAAACTCAATTTTCCTGCATTCCTGACGCTACTTTTTACCATTTTTTCCTTGACTCCAACCGCAACGCTGTCCTGGCGAGTGCGGTGGCCACCTGGTCACCCACATTTGGTGTCATGAAGTGGTTTCGACGCTGACAAAAATTGGAGTCAGAAGGAAAGTGGTAATTGGCTTGCTGAGATGGCTTATCGCAGGCTGAAGAAAGATGACAAAGCTGCAGATCCAGCAGAGGACCAGGAAGAAACACGAGGGGAAGATGGCGGCAACACTCAAGGGTCTGACCTGGCGGCACTGCGTAAGCTCCTGGAGAAGTCACTGGAGGGCCAGGAGAGGGAGGCCATGAAACAGGAACAGCGCTGGAGGGGCATCCAGGTCCAGATGAACCAGCTCCGCGACGACTTCGAGAAAGAGAAGCAGACGACGACCACGGCGATGGCAGCGGCGGTCCAGGCGGCAACAGCAGCGGCGACGGCGCTCCAACCGGCGGCGATGGGGGTCCAACCTGCGACGGCGACGGCGACGGCGACAGGGGGCCAACCTGCAACGACGGCGACAGGGGGCCAACCTGCAACGACGGCGACAGGGGGCCAACCTGCAACGACGGCGACAGGGGGCCAACCTGCAACGACGGCGACAGGGGGCCAACCTGCAACGGCGGCGACGGCGACAGGGGGCCAACCTGCAACGACGGCGACAGGGGGCCAACCTGCAACGGCGGCGACAGCGGGGCAAATGCCACCACCACCACCAGCGGCGGCAGTATCAGCAGGTCAACCAGCGCCGGCGGCACCACCATCAGCAGCAGCAACACCACCACTAGCAATGCCCATGGAGTGGTCCAGACGCGCTATCCCGAAACTGGAGGAAGGAGAGGACATTGAGCAGTATCTCATGACATTCGAGAGGCTAGCTACAGCATACTGCTGGCCAAAAGAGAACTGGGCGGTGATCCTCGTTCCCCACCTCACAGGAAAAGCGCGCGCAGCATATGTGGCGATGGATCCGAGCCACACCATGAACTATGATCGTGTCAGAGAAGCCATCCTGCAAAAGTTCGAGATCAATGAGGAGACCTACAGGCGACGATTCCGTGAGCCGGATGTCAAGCCCGGTGAGACACCCAGAGAACTTTACACCCGACTGAAAGACCTCTTTCACAAGTGGATCAGACCGACAATTAAGTCGGTTGAAGAAATCTGTGAGGCACTGATACTAGAGCAGTACCTGAGAACCTTGGCTCCAGACGTCCGAGTATGGGTTAAGGAGCGGCACCCACAGAGTGGTCAGATGGCAGCAGAACTGGTCGAAGACTACGTTGCAGCACGGCAAAGACACACCAGCTTTCGCCTGAACCAAGACAACAGGCCAGCAGCCAGAGGTAGGTCTGATGGTTTTGGTCAGGGTGGTGGTCAACAGCCTAGCAATCGTCCTAGAGATAACACTTTCACCAGTAGGTCTAGCTCTCAACCTAGAGATGGTACTGTCCCCTTTAGGCCCCAAACACACTGTAGCGCCCAGAACGTCCTCATCCATTATCTGTCACTATTGCGGTCAAGAAGGCCATATAATGCGTGATTGTCCTAACCGTAAGCCCAAGGGAGCCGGATACAGTTGCCTACCGACACCAGAGGGGGGGGCAGTGGGTTTCCTGGGGAGGTTGCAGACAGTGCAGGTATCTGTTAATGGGAAGCAGGCCATTGCAGTGTTGGACACGGGGAGCAACCAGACACTAGTGCAGCCACACTTGGTAGAGGAGCGAGACCTGTTACCCGGTAAAAAGGGTTTCCATTATGTGTGTAAATGGAGATGCACATGATTACCCAGCAGCTGAAGTCTACATTAATGTTGATGGCCAGGTTTATCAGCTAATGGTTGGTGTGGTGGAGAAGTTAAGCCACCCAGTGTTAATCGGCCAGGACATCCTAGTTTTGCCAGAGCTTTTGCAGTCCAGCAAAGTGGTAAACATGGTAGTTACCAGGTCCCAGAGCAGCAAGCCAGCAGACACTGAAGAGCAGGCCAGCACTGATCCATTGCATGAGCTACCTTATGCTAACAGTGATGTGGAGTGTGTTAGCAGGGGTAGGGTCAAAAAGTCCAAGAAACAGAGAAGACAAGACAAGCTGGAGGGCACTGTTAAAAGAGCCAGAGAATTGCCTGTAACTCAGCCAGATGGAGACTGGGAGGAGCTTGTAACTGACATAAAGCAAATGCAGCGGGAGGATGGGTCACTGAAGAAGGCGTTTGAGAAGGTCATTGAGGAAGATGGGGTCAGTACAGGGGTCCCACCTACATTAGCCGGGGAGGGCTATGTCCTTAGAGGGGGGATACTCTACTTTCGTCCAGAAGGGGGCAGAGAAGAGCAGCTGGTAGTACCCTCGCAGCTACATAGCAGAGTGATGACTATGGGGCATAGCATTCCCTGGGCGGGTCACTTGGGGCTCCCAAAAACATATGCTCGCATTTCAGCAAGATTTTTCTGGCCAAGCCTGTATAAAGATGTGCACAACTTTTGTAAAGCATGCGAAGAATGTCAGCTTACCAGCAAGTACAGGGCTAGTCCATACCCCCTACAGCCACTTCCGTGCATTGATGTTCCATTCTCGCGCATAGCAATGGATATTGTAGGCCCACTAGAACGAACGCAGACCGGATTCAAGTACATTCTAGTGATATGCGACTACGCTACTAGATATCCTGAGGCGTTTCCACTGCGAAAAATATCTGCCAGACCCATTGCACAGGCGTTACTCCAGTTATTCTCCCGTGTAGGCATCCCGAGAGAAATAATCACTGACCAGGGTACAGCTTTTCTCTCTAAGAGCTTGAAGCAGGTTTATGGTGTACTAGGTATAAAGGGTATTAAGACCACCCCCTACCATCCTCAGACCGATGGCCTAGTTGAACGTTTTAACCAAA
>NC_085880.1:46674370-46676870 GCF_034702125.1 Engraulis encrasicolus | reverse complement strand
TAAAAACGTTAACTTTAATGTTTGAACAGCGTGCACACGCTGTGTTCAAAATGTTAGAATAGGGTACATGTCTTTCAACTGCGTTTGTTACTAGTGCAAAGCAGACAGGAGAAAGGCAAAGCACATTGCAGAGCCCTCTGAGTTCTTGATGATCTTAAGAAGAATACTCACAACCTGCCGAGACACCTCTTGCCTTTCATCAGGCTATTCAAAATACAGACTTGCAGTCATGTAAAGGTGTAAGTAATAGTGACAAAATATGTTAGGGGAATTGTGTTTACTTATTTATGCAGTTATGAATTATGTAATTATTAATAACTGAATCAATCTGGATGCAATTAAAGCCAGCAATACATTGCTGAATATGTACAAGATCAATACCTTTGTACACGGGCACAGCATGCTCAGCAGGCACAGCATAGGCCAGCATAGGTGTGTGTGTGTGTGTGTGTGTGTGTGTGTGTGTGTGTGTGTGTGTGTGTGTGTGTGTGTGTCTGTGTGTGTGTGTGTGTGTGTGTGTGTGTGTGTGTGTGTGTGTGTGTGTGTGTGTGTGTGTGTGTGTGTGTGTGTGTGTGTGTGTGTGTGTGTGTGTGTGTGTGTGTGTGTGTGTGTGTTCTTCCATGACACAGGGTCCATTACTGTGTAATAGGCCAGCATGCTCTAAGTGCAGCTGCAGTATTGACGTTATATGGGCCCAATCAAGACAGGCAGTGCCTGGTCTTAGCCTGATTTAGGCACACGAATACACATACACACTCACACACACACACACACGCACACACAGGCACACTCATGCACGCATGGACGCACACATGCAGACGCATGCACATACACATGCACATAAGCATGCGCGCGCGCACACACACACACACACACACACACACACACACACACACACACACACACACACACACACACACACACACACACACACACACACACACACACACACACACACACACACACACACACACACACACACATTTTCACACATAGCAGGGCTAGGTTGGTGATGGTATCTGTGTCCTTAGGGAGCTAACCCTCCCCCCCTCTCTCTCTCTCTCCTTCTGTCACACACACACACACACACACACACACACACACACACACACACACACACACACACACACACACACACACACACACACACACACACACACACACACACACACACACACACACACACACACACACACACACACATTCACAAAATAACATACTTAAGTGTGTGCATCCCAAGTTCTCTCTCTCTCTCTCTCTCTCTCTCTCTCTCTCTCTCTCTCTCTCTCTCTCTCTCTCTTCTTTCTCCTTTCTCCGTTCTCTCTTCTCTCTCTCTCTCTCTCTCTCTCTCTCTCTCTCTCTCTCTCTCTCTCTCTCTCTCTCTCTCTCTCTCTCTCTCTCTCTCTCTCTCTCTCTCTCTCTCTCTCTCTCTCTCTCTCTTCTCTCTCTGTCTCGTTCACCCACCGTGTGCATACACACGCAGACACATAGGCACGCAGACACACACGCGCGCACACACACACACACACACACACACACACACACACACACACACACACACACACACACACACACACACACACACACACACACACACACACACCCTCGCAGCCATGTCTGGTGATGTTGATGGTATCGGTGTCCTAAGGGAAGTAACCCTTGAAGTGGGTGCTAAGCATTAATTAAATCTCTCCTCTGATAACCACATGCCTCTCCTTCTCCTCTGCTCCTCTCTCATCCTCTCCTCTCCTCCTCTCTCATCCTCTCCTCTCTCATCCTCTCCTCTCCTCTCCTCTCCTCTCCTCCTCTCCTCTCTTAGCCCCATTAATTACATCTAGGGTGAGATTAATAACATTGACAGAGGAGCGAATGACTGATAATTTGTCTGTCAACTAAAGCTGATTTGATTAATGTATTTGGAGGATGCCTGTCATTGAAACCCCCCACCCCCTGTCACTTGTACCCAGTCACCATCCTGACACTGGTGGAGAAGTAGCACAAGACATTGTGGAAGCCAACCAGGTATACAAACTTCACAAGACACTGTGGAAGCCAACCAGTGGAAAGACAAACTTCACAAGACACTGTGGAAGCCAACCAGTGGAAATACAAACTTCACAAGACACTGTAGGCTCCAACCAGTGGAAACCAGGGCACACTTCTACTCAATACATTTTAAACTTTCTAAAAACAAGGCTGAAGCTGTTTCCCTCTATGTGGTATGTTGGTGGCAATAATGGAGTTAGTCATGCAGATGTAGAAGTATGTTGTTGTTTTCTTTTAACCTACATATCAAAAGGCCCCTGTCAGTGCTGTCAGTGCTTGGGCCCATAGAATCTGTAGCACGCCCCATATTATTGATATGTACTAGTATGACCTAAATACAGCAAGTTTTGCAACTAAAAGCTTATCTTACTGGAGATGGACATGGAGAAGATCCACTGAAAAGTGTAAATTCCCCAGTCATGGATGTAAGTATGTATACATGAAAAAGGTTACA
>NC_085880.1:46634370-46659370 GCF_034702125.1 Engraulis encrasicolus | reverse complement strand
TGGACATTCTCCATGGTAAGCCAGCCCAAGCCTACAGTGTGCCAATCCTATCAGAGCCCAAATGAGCTGAAGAAATTCATCCTTTCCTGACCAGTGGTTATGCTTCAATATTCATTTTCAGCTTGTCAGTGTTTTCTAAAGAGAAAGCAAGTGATTTTGTTTTGTCCACAGAAGTTGATATTAAGCAGCATTTGTTACTTTGCCTGAAACATCCCCAAAAGTCTGGTTCTCATACAAGAGTCTCAGAGTCATTCACACATACTCATTCATTTTCAGCTATCATTTTGCAATGTTTCCTGAAGTTTGTGTTTGTTTTTGTCCACAAAGGTTGATGTTTTACAGCATTTGTTACTTTGTGTGAAACATCTCAAATACAGTACAAGAGTCCCTGTTGCAAGTATCCCCAGGGCACGCTGCCATATGTTCTGAAGCCTATTGAACTCTGAAGGGACAAAATGTCTAAGGTTTCATTCTTTTCATAAAGTTTTAGATCGCTTTAACTGCGGCTAGATGTCTGCTATACCTAGGCTCACTAAAAAGATTTTGGTTGGAGAGAACCTTTTATGTTTGCCAGAACTCCAGCGTAATAAAGAAACCAAATGAAACATTAAATAAACTTTACTTTTACCGAAGAAACAGCATGTGTCAACAAAGATTTCCTGAATTGACTTTTTCATTTCATTCGTTTGCCCTTCCTTATTGTGCTACAGTCGTGGCTTCCACATAAAGACATCATATGTGTCAAAAATCAATGTCCAGGGATCATTTCATAACCATGCAATTGCAGTCAGACCAATGGCGTATTTGCTATTGAGGAAAGGGAGGACGATCCTCCCTCAAAATAATAAAGCCATATCTTCCAGTATAAATTACAGAAAACAAAACATATTTATTATATCTTTGTTATATAATTGTTAGTATTTTATAGCTATTTAGCGATAAGAACATATACTTAGCGCTTCTAAATCACATAATAGACCTTGGAGGACCGTCCTCCCTTCCATCCTCATTGACTTCCATTATAAATGGTGAAATTTCGGCCGTAGCGCGGGCTTTACTTTTTAACATGGAAGTGAATGGAGCTTAGGGAGGACTTTCCTCCCTTTAGGCGGGTCTAGAGCCATGGAAGTAATCTGCCTATCAGCGAAGCTGAATTTATCAAAAGCCAATCAGAATATGACGAGTTGGGTTGACAGACGACAAGCATGGACTCGGTCGTCATGACAACGATATACAAATGTGAGAAGAATGCGGCAGCAGCCAGATAGTGGGAAGTTTGGAGTAATTGGCGAATGTTTTATGAACCCTTTATAAATACAAAGGAAAGATCTACTGTTTTCATGTTGTGAATGGCGCAATATCACTCCCTGGATTTAGATTGAAAACCAAATGGAAAGGTCCGTCTGTTTATATCAGTCACTCACGCGACTCGATCGCTACACAATGCAAGCGACGCGCGGATGCAAACGCATTCATGATTCAAATGGTCGGACCATCACCAACGTTTTTAAAAGGTAGTCTTATTTCAGCATGTCCTACATGCACAAATAATAGTCTCAATGCTTGTCTTTGCGTTTCTCATTCGTGCTTTTCCCCCAAAAGAGGGTTATTTACAAATGGGAATAAGAATGATTTTGGCTGCACATGAATGCACTGACCCTAGACTGGCGTTCTTTTTTCCCTCCTCAAGACGAGAAACATGACAGCACGAAGCTCTTCATAAAAAGTCACTGGCTAAACTTCTAACATGTAGCCTAGGCCTACATCATGTTATGTAGTTTCATTTGGGTGGAATTAGGAACACTAGGCATGGATTTACAAAGCAATCTGTACAACGTATTTTTTTGTGAAATAGCCAGACGCACGCTGTTCCATACGCTTGCCAGCTCCTCCTTCCACAGCTGTCGCTCTCGCAGGTAGGCCTACCGTCAAAAGCAAAACGGATAAGCGACCACAACCATAGGCCACGTACCACGTTACGGATCATAAATAAGATGTTAAAAATAAGGTAATGGAGGGGGTTTAAAATGTTTAAAAATCTGTAAGAATATGTTGGAAGGAGTTGAGTTTAAAATCCTTAGGCCTAGGCTCATGGCCGTAGCTACATTAGAGGTCAGGGAGGTCTGGACCTCGCTCATTTCGTCCGAGGTTTTCTTTTCTTTTTTTTTTTGTTGGGACGCCAATATCTATCGTGATTCAGCTGTAATTCCCCCCACTTGTGAGTATTTTGCAGCTGGGCTACTGTGGCACTTCAGACACTATTTGCACCACAGAGTGCTATCCCCACCACATTTGGAAGAAAACAGCTGAAGTAAAATTCTAAGCGGAATAAAAATATGAATGGCTTGGCTATTGCCATCTGAGGATGCAGCTTATTGTGCCACTTGCCTCTGCTTTATTCACGTTAAAGGGTCAAACTTAAGCTTCCTTACAAAGGGCTTTACTGACTGTAAGAATGCTGTTTGTGATAAAAGACGTATATTACCACCAAAGTATCACAGAATTGGCTGAAAATGTATACATTACATATTTATACATGTAATGTACATAGTTATACATGCACTAGGGTAACCAGATTTGGATTTGTAAAAAGGAGGACACTTTTTTTTGGGGGGGGGGGGGGGTCATCGGTGTATCTGTGTATCTACAGGTATGAAAGTATATATGGGTATGAGGTATGATAGTAGGCCTATAAAGTATCAACGCATCCAAAATGGTAATTTGTTTAAAAGCCACTCAAACTTTTTGGCATGCACATTCATTTGTCTACCATAAATGACAATTTAAATCTCTTCAGTTACGCCTATAGGCCTATCACATAATTTGTGTGATCATATGATGCAGAGTGTGCCTTTGTTACAATCCTAGATAGTAGGCCTAACACCTATATTGGAGTAGCTTCAGCATAACAATGCAGCTCAATTTCATAGGCCTATTCTAATTTCTGCATTAGGTTTTTAAAAATAGATTCACCATCATGTAGGCCCATCTCAGCCATTCCCCACAAAGATGAACAGCATTAGGCTATATAACATTTGAAACTAAATATAAAAAACATTTGTGGTTTTCAGCTGAAATGATAATGAAGTTCTATTAGGCTACATTTTAGGCTTAATATGTTTATAAGACACCTCACAATTTACCCCTCCACTGTCATCAATTAGGCCTATTTAGATACGGTAGGCTATTTGTAGTGGCATGGTGCTCAGAGATTAGCAATGGGCACTGCAGCCATTAAGAGAGGAACTGGGGTTTTACCTATCATTAATAAGATAACCCATACAGCGTTATCAATAACTGCAAAGGGAATAGACAGAAGAAGAAGCTGATGAAGAAGAAGCTTAATTTCTTAACTCAGGAATGAGTCCTTCTAGCTTTTGCAAATAACTTGGAAATGTCAGATCATGAAAGAATTTTTAGGCTACGTCTTGTGACAAGGTGTAACAAAACTTGTACCTCCCTAAATGATGGATTTGGTGGTGTTACTAGGCATAGGCTACTCCTGTGTTAGATTTCCTTCATACCTGGCTTCACACGCAGGATTTTTTTTTTCAACTCCACCGCGAACGTGCATTTGCGTTTCTATCGGCATTGCAGTCCGTCGAACGGGCAGGCAGATGCGCTTTCGCTTGTAAACATGGGGCGCACTGGCTATACTTCTTTCGGACACATGGTGCGAAGTGGCTAGATTTGATGAGAAGGGCGTGACTAATTTGTGAACGGTAGAGAGAAACCTGGAGTGGAGTCAAATGGAACGGAGTGAAAATTACAGTGCAGATGAATTAGGTCTATATTTCAGGCAGTCCAACAAAATCCCGGACATTTCTGAAATTCCCCCCGGACATTTTTTTAGGTCTCAAAAGTAGGACATGCCCGGGGAAAACCGGACGTCTGGTCACCCTAACATATACTGTATATAAGGCCTATACATTACCTTTATAAATATATAAAAAAGTACATCATATTTAGGCAATTTACTTATTTTTTTAATCTATACATAACAATTCGGTGCCCGATATGCGCGCGCATCATGGACCTCGCCTATTTCAAAACCCTGGCGTATTGGAAACATGGAGTTCTGTTAATGCTTTGTTATGAGAAATCTACAAAATGAACCCTGATATCTCCTTTCATTTCCGTATCTCCTGATAACCCTGTTTCTCCTTTCATAAGGTCTCAGTATCTGAACACTAAATGACAGTATGCCAGGGGAGGGCTCTGCCATGTCTCGGCTTACTGGTAGGAGTATGGGCAGTATGGTATGCAACAGTTCTTTATTTCCTCCAGGATGGTAGGAGTATGTTATGCAACACAGTTATTTATTTTCTCCAGGCTGGTAGGAGTATGCAACACAGTTCTTTATTTTCTCCAGGATGGTAGGAGCAGAGAATCGTATATGAGAGTGAGAAAGCAGGCGGGTTATTTTCCGATATCCACTTTACGTCGGGTGAACGCCCATTTAGGAGACCTTCGATTAGGAGACCTTCGGAGTCTTGAGGTAGAGAATGAATGGAGTTCCCTTAGTGCTGTAGATGGTAGTAGCGCACGTCTTGTGCAAACACCACGAAAAGAGAAGAAGACGGAGGGACAACGCCCCCTTAGGAGACCAAATTTTGAGCACACGCTTTTGCATTGAGTGGGCATGTTTCGATTCCTCTTATTATATATCCAGAGTATGGCATGCAACGCAGCTCTTTAGTTTCTCCAGGATGGTAGGAGTATGGTATGCAACACAGCTCTTTAGTTTATCCCGGCTGGTAGGAGTATGGTATGCAACACAGCTCTTTATTTTCTCCAGGATGGTAGGAGGAGAATGGCTTATTTGGAAGGATGAAAGGTGTTTTGCATGTTATTAAAACAATGGTCCTCATGTTTCAATTTGAGCCGCTCCCACAAATGTCTGGTTTTACTACTTTCATGGAACCTCAGTTTCATGTTTATTGCATATAAATCTTTCCATATAAGTCCAACCCTGTAAAAAAAAGATTGTTTCATAAATGTGTGATCACTGCTGTTCTTTCATATATATATATATATTTTGTGATCAACTTTTTATTGCTTTTATGGGGGGAGGGGGGAGGTAGACGGTTACATTGATAACAAGCTCTGGTGCATACGGTATACAGTAGTCATATAGTCCATACTAGTCCCTTCAGTCCATATATTCCTTTGAGACCATCATTTCAGTCCAAGGGTCTGCAAGGGTATTTACAGGAAAAAAAGACAAAAAGAAATAAAAAGCACTCAGCTAAGAAGAGGAAAGAAGAAGAAAGAGAGAGCAAAAAATACACAAAAAACATGCATCACTTACACCTACCTAAACTCACTGAAGTGTGCTTTCATATTTTCATGATGACTGTTGTGAGTTTGCACTCAGAGGCCTGAACCCTCAAGTGTTGTTTTCTGCTGTTAGTTATACGAAGAAACACTGACTGTGTGGCAATTGAAGACGGTAATTTTTGACAAGTAATTGGTTTCTGGAAACTTTGGCATTGGGGATTTTGAAAGTTATTTGAAAGCACTGATTTTGTTTTTCATCTGTAAATGCAATTATCATGCTTAGATGCCAACGTTTCCTGAAAGGCCTCTGGTGGATAAAGCAGTTTTTTGAGCGCCGATGCCTCATTAGCATACACTGCCCTACAAAGGCAAAGTGCAGTAACTACATATTTTGACAAAATTAAATGTAGACTGTAAATGGTCCTCATATCCTTATGGTCCAAATGTGTCCTATTCAAAAAATATCTGCCATTGATCATAAGAGGATGTATTCTCCATTGTCAATTTAACCCTCCTGTTATCCTTGGGGTCTATTTGACCCCATTCAATGTTTAACACCTGAAAAATACATGAAGTACATATTTCTTCTGCCTCATCTTTGATGACTTTTCCTAAATAGATGGGATTAATGTGAAAAAAGTGAAATTTCCACAAAAATGTTTTTCCTAAGTGCTGTACACATTTTGGTTACACCCGTGTTCCTTGGGGTCAATTTGACCCCAATTCTTTCAAGTGTATAAAACATAAATGGAACATCCATATTTTGCAAATAAATGTTAAAATCTGTTTAGATAGTGTGAAATACATGAAAATAAGCTATTCAGCCATGTTTCTTCTGAACATTTTGCTTTTGTTTGGGCCCTGATAAATAAAAATACTAATGATATTGGGGAGGCCTAAAACTAATTCACGGCAACATTTTGGACAGTGGTGGCTACTACAGCATTGACATTTTGACAAAATCCACCATCTGAACCTTGTTGTACCTATAGCACCATCATTGCACCCCCACAGCAACTCCCCCACCACCCCCCACCCCTGTACCCTGGGAGCTAGCCTACGTTTGCACCCTCCCACTACACACACACTGGCATAAGATGGGTCACATATAGTCAGCATTGCTGTGCATGCTGTTCTGTGACCAGTATAATTATAAGTGATGGTATATTTGAAGAGAAGCATTATGAGTGTGATCCAAAGACTGAAATGGACTGTTCTGATGGTGACAAGCCGTTGTACTTCTTTAGATGGATGCGATCTCAAGGTTGGTTGCTATGTTGAGAGATATAATGGTGCAGGTCTTCAGTATGTTGTTCCAAATTGACATGGTTGTCTGCAGCATTGGTTATAAACTGGTGCTACCTGACATAGAGAAGGCAGGACCTTCCAGGAACAGCAACCGCTGTAACTTTTGTGAAGGACATACACATTGACGTCCATACCCCAAGTTCTCCAGTGGGCATAAATAGTGAATAGAAGTAAACATAGAATACAAGTTGCTAGCCCTGTTCCTTCAAACCTTACAACACTACCATGAACATATAATGTGTCTACAAGGAGCACATGCAAACCTTTTCTTCCTCATATGCACACTTATTCAAGCGCAGAAATAATGATAACAATGATTTTCTATGATATTCCCAAAACTAATTTGGTTGGCAATGTATCCATGTTCTTACCTAACTATTATACTTGTGTTATAAATACACATTCAAACATTCAAAGATTCAAGAATGTTGGACTTAAAAAACCTTCTGAATGTTTGGGAATATGTATATTTATTTTAGGATGAAATTGACCCATATGGTAGTAGACAGATAATGTCCTTGATAATCAAATTAGTTTTTTCTTTTCAAATGTTATAAGTAATATAAATTCATGTTTAGGCAGTATATGGAGCCTCTAAAATTTCAATAATATGTGTCCATCTGTTTTTAGACAAATTAATGACATTTTATTGCTGTTTTCTCAAAATTTCGCCTAGTCATGGATTAAGTTTTTTGGTGTGTGGGCTATGTGTGGGGGTGCTAGGATATATTTAAAGGCATTTTTATGTCACCAACAGATCAATAATACATACCTGAGACATAAATATGTGCCAAAGAGTTGTTTTCTACTGATTTTGTAGACATTTAAGTGGTTGGGGTCAAATTGACCCCAAGGATCACAGATGTTTCAAAATTTGAGGGTAACAGGAGGGTTAAGACAAATGATTGGTGATTGGAACCATTTCCCAGTAGAGGGATATTGCATTGGGGAGTTTCCGTTCATCTGTAAATATAATCATCCTGTTCACAGGCTGAAGGTTCCTGAATGGTCTCTGATGGCTACTTTTCAAATTACCAGTGCCTCTGTTGCTTATGAATACACAAACGTGTCTGCTTTATGAGAATCAAAATCTGCTTTCTTTGCCTCCGCACGTACGTGTACGTATTAGGAAAATTGACTCTGGGAGCTAGCTCTCCGACCAAAGGTCCCTGAAAGTCTTTGACGCCTAGAGCACAAATATATTTCATCTACTCATCTCCAACTCATCTCCCTGTTAGTAGTGGACTTGATTAGTCGGGGATGTCGGATTCTTTTTTTTAAAGTATTTTTGGGGCTTTTTGGCTTTATTATTATAGGACAGTATGAGAGTAGACAGGAAACAATTGGGAGAAAGAGATAGGGCATTGCCGGGAAATTACCCCGGCCAGACTCTAACAGGGGTCAAGAGTTGTCGGCTTCTTAACTATGGCAGATGGCCAGACAGATGATAACAGCAACTTTATCCACCAACCCTGTCCTGAAAAGGGCCTACAGGACCAACTCATATGTTCCTTTGATCTGTAATCAACACTCGCATTCACATCAGCATCAGCCTTCATGACCAGCAGTGAAAATATGTCTCTGAAGTCTAAAAGTTCAGTGGGCCTCCATGTACACAGGAAGTTTACAAAAGTGGGACGCTGAATGATCTTGAATTTGACATACAGTACTTACGGGTATGCCAGACAATCCCTCTTCTAGCCTGTAGGGCGGCGAGAGAGGAAAATCGCTTTGGTGTTGCTTTAATGCAGTTGCCTCTGCATGCCTCTGCCTCTCCCTCATGTTTCAGAGAAACCTTAATAAATAATATTCTTGCTGTCGGGGTGTTGCTGTTGCAGTGACCTCCTTCATGGAGATCTGTGGGGTGAACGATGTCGTGTTTGTCTGAGCATGCAGAAACTGAGAATTGAATAGTGCAGTAGTCTGAGCTGTTTGCGGCACCATAAAAGCACATTGCCAGCAGATCAAAGGGCTTGCATGCCCTCCATCTCACAGCACCAGTCTGGTAATGTCACTTTCCTTAAGCCCACAGCACAGCCCTGGTAATGTAATGTCACTTCCCTTCCCTAAGCTGCTTTTACACAACAAGACTGTATGTAGGGCTATTGGTCCTTGGAGGGTTAGCAACCCCACCTCCTCCCCTCTTTCTTCTTTCTTCCTCTCTATGTCTCTCTCCATCACTCATCTTCAGCTCAGAACCCCTTCCCCTCTCTCTGCTCTGCTCTTTCTTTCTTTCCTCCTC
Source organism: Engraulis encrasicolus (assembly GCF_034702125.1). NCBI lineage: Eukaryota > Metazoa > Chordata > Actinopteri > Clupeiformes > Engraulidae > Engraulis > Engraulis encrasicolus. Next base: position 46,650,540 of record NC_085880.1, on the reverse strand, counting down.
TCCATTTATTTCTCTCTCTCTCTCTCTCTCTCTCTCTCTCTCTCTCTCTCTCTCTCTCTCTCTCTCTCTCTCTCTCTCTCTCTCTCTCTCCATCGCTCAGAACCCATTTCCCTCTTCCTGTCTGATTTTCTTCCTTCCTCTGTCTGTCTCTCTCTCTCTCTCTCTCTCTCTCTCTCTCTCTCTCTCTCTCTCTCTCTCTCTCTCTCTCTCTCTCTCTCTCTCTCTCTCTCTCTCTCTCTCTCTCTCTCTCTCTCTCTCCTCTTCTCCTTCACTGCTGGACTTCATGCTGATAATAATGTAGAGTCCCTGCTGAGCATTACTTTCCCCGGAAGAACACCTCGGACATTTTATGAACCGCCTCCACTCCCCGCCACACACACACACACACACACACACACACACACACACACACACACACACACACACACACACACACACACACACACACACACACACACACACACACACACACACACACACACAAACACACACACATCCTCATTAGCTCACAAACACTCCACAGAGTCACAGTGCACCCTCACAGCCATTTAAGGGCCATTTTAATGTGTTTAAGTGACTGGTAGGTGATGCAGGTACCAGGCTCCCAGAGTGGCTATGGCGCTGAGTAAAAGCACACATACACACACACACACACACGCACACACACACACACACACACACACATACACACACACACACACACACACACACACACACACACACACACACACACACACACACACACACACACACACACACACACACACACACACACACACACACACACACACACACATTAGCTATAGTTCTGGGTAAAAGCACAGAGGACGTGGAGCATAGGATGGAAAGGCAGGGAGGCATGCATGAAAATAGTGCTATTATGTCCACGTGACGGGCTGTTGTTGCATTGTGTGTGTGTGTGTGTGTGTGTGTGTGTGTGTGTGTGTGTGTGTGCGTGCATACGTGTGTGCGTGTGTGTGTGTGAAAATAGTGCTATTATGTCCACGTGATGGTTGTTGTGCAGCATGTCTATTCAGTATTCAGGGTTGAGTTCCTAACACCTTGTATGTGATGAAAGAGCGCAGGCAGGTATTGAGGTATCGTGTGTGTCCGTCTTTGTGTGTGTGTGTGTGTGTGTGTGTGTGTGTGTGTGTGTGTGTGTGTGTGTGTGTGTGTGTGTGTGTGTGTGTGTGTGTGTGTGTGTGTGTGTGTGTGTCTGTGTCTGTCTGTGTGTCTGTGTCTGTGTCTGTCTGTGTGTGTCTGTGTATGGAGGGGCAAAGGGAAAGGTATCAGTTCAGTTATCCCGGTTCCAAGGAAAGCAGGGCCCAGAATTCATACAAGCGGATTCCAAAAAAGTTGGGACACTTGGTAATTTGTGATAGTCTAGGCAGGATTTCTGAAAAGGTGCTTATTTAAGGTCCTGAAGGCAAATCATGTTAATTTTCGGCATACAACTGAATTAGGGGTATTCAAGGGTGCTGAATCCAAATCTGCCGTATGCCGGACGCAAAAATGTACCGAAATGCCTCAAACGGGCAAAATCCAATATGGCCACCGCCACCGTGTTAAAATCCTGCAATCACTTTTCTTTTGGACTAAATAAGATATGAATTTGAAATTAGCACTTATTTTTATGTTTTCAGACATGGGGAAAGCCATTATGAGATTATCAGATTTAAGCTCAGATTGGAAGAAAATGCTTATGTCATTGGCTGGCAGCCATTTTAAAAGCAGAGAGCCTCATATTGTCAGCGATTTTTAACATTTTTAATAATCTTTCAAGATCCACAGAAAAAAATGCTCTTTGTCTCTGTGAACACAAATACTACAGAAAACTGCAATGAACTGTCTACTTTCACCTGAAAAAAGAAGTTTGTGTCTACCTTTTTCCATTCTTTAGTTATGGGCAGTAGAACATGGGATGACCCCAAAATACTGCACTTCTCACTGCCCTTATTTTCCCTTTAAGGATATATTGTCTTTGATAGTGTTCATGTTTGATATACAACATTTTCAGGGGGTTTGAAGGGTGCTTAATGCCTTAAATTCCCATGATACATCAAAATGAAGGAATCCAATATGGCTGCCGTCACCAGTCTACTGTACAGTGTACATTTCTTTGACAGGTAAACTCTTAAGTACATTATGTAGCATCAGGTTCTCATACAAGGAGAATTCATTTCCATACTCAGATTTAAGATAGATATCAAAGGAAATTATTTCAGTGTAGACTGAATTCATGTTTGCAACAGGAGATTATCTTTTCCATAAATTGACCATTTGTATTTAAATCTCTCCCTATTTCAATTACACTTTTAATGCATTATACCATGAAAAATGTTTCCACCTCAAACCACCACACAATGTTTCCACACCTCTTCACCCATAACAAATAAATGCACACAAGAGTCTGAATGTCCCTAAATCGAATATTTTCTAATATTATCCTTTGTACAATGGGAATTACTTCATGTTAATTGCTGTGCTCAGATCACTGTATATCTAGGCCTATAAAGGGGATCAAGAGGCAGACTGATGTGAATAATATATAGAATAGAATAGAATAGAATAGAATAGAATAGAATAGAATAGAATAGAATAGAATAGAATAGAGTGAAGATAAGGGAGTGGCATTGTGTGTGTGTGTGTGTGTGTGTGTGTGTGTGTGTGTGTGTGTGTGTGTGTGTGTGTGTGTGTGTGTGTGTGTGTGTGTGTGTGTGTGTGTGTGTGTGTGTGTGTGTGTGTGTGTGTGTGTGTGTGTGTGTGAATATATACACAAAGGACATACTCAGGCTGGTATTGCACATCAGTCATCCAAAGTTATTGCATAGATTGTCTTGCTTAATGTACTGTACATATTTCAGCTGAGATGGCCACTCTGTGACAATTATAACCATTAATTACAAGGCTGGCCTTTGTTCTGTAGTACGGCAAGAATCCAGCTCAACACATTGCACTGTATCAATTATTGCACAACAATCGGAGGATGGAAGGAGATCAGGGGAACAAGAGATAGTAATGAACAGTCAGACAGTCCATGTGTGTGAAATGTGGTTTTAGTCTTTGGTCCTTACTTTGATGATACATCTGTAATGCCAATGATACATCTGTAGAGACCCAAGAACTCAGAACCAGGATAATGTCCAAGACAATGTTTTAGCTCTGTTGAGACAGTGGGAAGTTCAGAAAGGGCTAGGTCTATTCTCGCTATAGGTGTGCCTCCTGAATGCAGCAATGATGTCTTTGGTTTTCTTTTCTTTCAGAGCTAGAGAAATTTGTCTCTGTCTCTGTACACCAGGCTGCCACCTTCAGTCCCTTTTGCTGGCTATACTGCAGTCAAGGACGGATAGACTTTAGATGGGGGCTCAGCATGCAGCCATGTGGGGATCCAGCCCTGCTGAACAGGGGAGCAGGAGGAAAAGAGAGTCTGTCTGTTATCTTCTGTTGGTAGAATTGTGCAAGTATAGACTTTAAATTGGCCTAGTTAAAATATACTGGAATGTACATCTGCAGTGTATCAATAACGGTGCTCAGCTGGAGAGAGAGAGCCAATGGCAGGCAGAAGAGCAAGTGGTAGTTTTAAGGTGCCTAGGCACAGAAATGGGCACCTCCCTGTCTTTCTCACAGCACATGAACACAATATTCAAAAATGGACTGCTAATTAACCCATTTTGTCCTAAGCCCTTTTTGGGAAAGGGTGCCCTCTTCCTATTAAATCCGCAATATCTCAGCCTCCGAAGCACATACAAACATGAAATGAGTTACATTTAAAAGCCAATACCCCCCTTGCATTGTAATGTGTTCATTCAGCTCTAACATACCCACATAGTTAATAAAACAGCTAAAATCTCAAGATCCTGAAAAACCTGTATATGTGTCTCCAGGACACAATGGGTTAAGTTATACGAGGAGGAGGTATCAAAAATCAGAATATCCTTGCTGACTTGGAATGTCCTTTTTTGAATATTGTGTTCATGTGCTGTGAGAAGGACAGGAGGGTGCCCATTTCTATTAGCCTTGCGCACCATCCTACGTACTTCCGCCAAGAGACTTGACTCCACACTACTTCTGATACCAGTTTTCTGTGGAGCAATGTTGCCGGTAGGATTTGGCCGGTGTTCTGACAAGCGGTCCTACATTGTAATTTTATCCTACGGTAGGATATTCTGTCAGACATGTCTGTTAAACGGTCCTACATCGCCAGAGATAGACGTCAGACATGTTTGTTCAACAACTTATCCTGATTTTTCCGACCATTTCCTTCCCGCTTCCTGCAATCGTGTCAGATCAAACAACCTCCAGACCATGAATACGAAATGAAATGGTAGTAGGGATGGTAAGGACCAGGCTACATTTCTATGCCTAGGTACCTAAAAACTACCACTTGCTCTACTGTCCTTGGCTGTTGATGTCTTGTGTCGGGGGTGTCTGTGTCAGCGATATGTGCCACTAAGGTAATGTCATCAGCATACATTAAAAGTCATACTTTCTTTGTGACAGACTCTGACTGTCCCACTAATGATCCTAGCCCTCTGGTGAAGTGGTTAGTGATTGCTTTATTGTTGGACAAATGTATATGCACCTAGGGCTGCACAATTAATCGAATTTTAATCAAAATCGCGATTTTGGCCGCCACGATCATAAAACATGAAAATCGCGATTTTATGGGAGGAAATTCAGTGTTCCATCTAAGCTGCGCGCACCTGCAGACTTGTGCACTGCTCGCACGTTCTCAGCACAAAGACATTTCAGCCAATAGTAATATTGTTGACAACTGTCTCTGGGTGGAGGATAAGTCTGTGAACCAATAAGCAGACAGTACTGAGAGGGGGCGGGCGGCAGCATTTTGGCAGGCTGGCTGTGAGTCGGAGACGGAAATCTCCGTGTCAGTGAGTGCACTCACTGCTGGGCAGTGGAGGGGAGTTGTTCCATCCTAATGGTGGATATATATGAGGAATTCAAGCATTAAACCAGCCATTGCATGATGCTGGAGTCTCTGAAGGTGTTTTGAAACTATGTGCTTTGACCAGCAACTGTTTGTGATTATTGAAAACCAAGAGAAATAGCTTTAATTCTGGTCTAAAAAAATCGCTAGTTAGCATGCTAACACAAACGAAATACCGTAAGCTAAGTAATGTTGTCTACAACAATTAGACTGGCTGTTACTCACTACTCATTAACACCAACCTGCGTGTAGATATCATAGCTGTTTTGGTGGACAAGTAATGTAAACTGGTGCAGTGAGTTAAATTATTATGAGTGAAGTTCAACACAATTTATAGCTGCCATAGTTGCTTCTGCTTCCTACATTCTCAAATGTGTTAGCTTGCTAGCTTGACAAATGCACTGCAGTCCAAATTGGCAGAACCTAACAAGGCAAGGCAAGGCAAGGCAAGTTTATTTATATAGCGCATTTCATACACAGGTGCAACTCAATGTGCTTCACAAAGTTAACAAATGTAAATGAAAGGAAAACAGGGAAATGAATTAGAGTCAAAAAAACATTTAAAACATTAAGATAAAACATAAGGTAAAAATAATAATAAAATAAAACATAAATAAACATAAAACCTTGAAAAACAATTCTTATTTTACTAATTTACTTCTCTTATTTTACCGTCTTTTCATTCAATAATTTAAGAAAGCATCTGAGAACAGCTTTGTCTTGAGTCTAGATTTAAAGCTATCAATAGTGGGTGCATTTTTTACGTCATCTGGAAGCTGGTTCCAAAGCTTTGAAGCATAGAAGCTGAAGGCTGCCTCTCCACACTTTGTTTTGACTTTTGGAATCACCAGCAAATTCTTCTCCGTTGACCTTAGTGACCTGGCCGGTGCATACAGCTGAAACATATCCAGTAGATATGTGGGTCCCATTCCATTTGATGATTTAAATACAAGTAGCATTGCCTTAAAATCAATTCTGTAGCTTACTGGGAGCCAATGCAGGGATCTTAAAATTGGAGTAATGTGGTCAAACTTCCTTGTCTTTGTAAGAACCCTTGCAGCTGCATTTTGTACCAGTTGAAGCTGTTTAATGGTCTTATTAGGGAGGCCAGTAAACAGACTGTTACAGTAATCGACTTTACTAGAAATGAAGGCATGTATTAGCTTCTCCAGATCATGTTTAGACATCAGGCCCCTAAATTTAGAGACGTTTTTTATGTGATAGAATGCAGACTTAGTAATAGCTTTCATGTGACTGTTGAAATTTAGGTCACTGTCAATGAGGACCCCAAGATTTTTAACTGTTTCCCTTGGTTTCAGTCCCTTCGTTTCAAGGATAGTAGCAATCTTTTGTCTCTCCTCTCTCTTTTCCCAAATATAATTACTTCAGTTTTTTCTGTGTTCAGCTGGAGGAAATTGTGAGACATCCATTTGTTAATTTGGTCCATGCAATGATAGAGTGATTCAAGGGGGGTGTAGTCATTGGGGGACATAGATAAGTAGAGCTGGGTATCATCCGCATAGCTATGGTAATTTATGGAGTTATTCTCGATAATGTGTCCCAGTGGCAACATATACAGATTGAACAGTAGTGGTCCCAGAATGGAGCCCTGGGGGACCCCACAATCCAGAGACATTGGTGATGAAGTATGTCTTCCAATGGCGACAAAAAAACTTCTTTGTTGTAAGTACGATTTTAACCAGTCGATCACTATGCCCGTAAAACCAACCCAGTGTTCCAGTCTATGTAGTAGTATAGAATGATTAACTGTGTCGAAAGCAGCACTCAAATCAAGAAGTACCAAGACGGATGATTTGCCAGCATCAGAATTCAATCTTATGTCATTCATAACTTTGATAAGAGCTGTTTCAGTGCTGTGGTAGGCACGGAAACCAGATTGAAACTTATCAAAATAGCTATTAGACATTAAAAAGGCAGTTAATTGGTTAAAAACAATTTTCTCTATTATTTTACCCATAAATGGTAGATTGGATATGGGCCTATAGTTGTTTAGTACCAGTGCATCCAGGTTGTTCTTTTTCAGTAAGGGTTTCACAACTGCTTCTTTCAGACAGCCTGGGAATATGCCTGTTTGTAGTGAGGTGTTGATGATCTGAAGTACATCTGGTGATATTAGGTGTAAGATGGATTTGAAGAAGGCTGTTGGTAGAATATCTAAGTCAGATGTAGAGGAGCTAAGACTTTGTACCGTTCTATTAAGAATGTCCACATCAACTAAATTAAAATTTTTCATGAGGTTAGGATTTAACTTCACCGTAACAAGTTGGTCCGAATCTTGGGTCGGTTGCACATGTGTGAGTATGTTTGTACGTATTTTTTCAATCTTACCTTTGAAAAAGGATGCAAACTCATTGCATTTGCTGACTGAGAGGAACTCAGAGGGCATTTGATTTGGGGGCCTTGCTAGCTTTTCCACAGTGCCAAACAGGACGCGTGCATTATTAATATTTCTGTTAATTATGTCAGAGAAAAAAAGATTGTCTAGCTTTAGAAATTTCTTGGTTGTATTTCGAGAGTGTGTGTTTATAGATTTGGTAGTGGACTTCAAGTTTGGATTTACGCCACTGTCTTTCAGCCCTCCTGCATTCTTGCTTTAGCAATATAACTGTGGGATTCATTCTCCAAGGGGCTTTTTTATGTCCCACTGTTTTGATTTTTTCGGGGGCAATAACATCCATAATATGGGTCATCCTTGCATTAAAATTAACCATGAGATCATCAGCATTCTCTGAAGTTTGACTTTGGATCTCTGAAAGTGCTTGCTGAAAGAGTGAGGCTGTCTCACAGTTGATTATACGTTTTTTGACTGTAACAGATTCCCTTTGAACATGAGGGTACATAGAAACATCAGAAAAAATGCAGTAATGGTCAGAAAAGCCATAGTCTTTGACACTAGCACAAGCATTGAGGCCTTTTGTTATTATTAGGTCTAGAGTGTGACCTTGGTTGTGTGTTGGTCCTGTTACATGCTGTGTAAGGCTAAAAATGTCAATAAGACTTAAAAATTCCTTAGCATAGACATTCTCTAAGTCGTTTACGTGAAAATTGAAGTCGCCTGTTATAAAAAGGCTATCATAGTCCACACAAACATTCGACAACAGCTCACCAAATTCCTCTAAGAAGAGTGGTGCAGAAAGTCTTGGAGGTCTGTAGATAGTTAATAACAGTATGTCGGAAGAACATTTTAGAACTGCAGCTAAGTATTCAAAAGATGAAAATTCACCTAGTGCTGTCTTTTGACATTGAAACAGTGCCTTGAAAATAATTGCTTTAACCCTCTGAGGTCCGAGTGCCCTTCAGAGGGCAATGTGTCTCCAAAAACAAATCTGTAACTCTGTGAGTTTTTGTCATTGAAACATATAAGTCACACCATTAGAAACCTCAGACCTTCCAGGTCCCAAATATATATATATGAAATGAAAATACTTGAAAATGTTACGGTGGTGCAAACAGCCTAAAAGCCTCTGAAAAGCCTTAGACCTCAGAGGGTTAACAGAACCCTATGTAATAACAGACATCACAAAGCTATGTTTTATTAAAATGGTAATGCTTTCATGCCAAGTTATGAAGTTTTACTTTACAGACCAGAGCATATGCATGTTATTATATTCAAAAGTGACAGCTCTGCAGCACAGCCCATTTCTCCCAACTCACTCTCTCTTTCCCTCCCCAGTTAAAACACATAGATAAACTCCTTCTAACTCTCCTACTCACAGGTGCACTACCTCCAGTCCAGAATTCAAATTAGCTGGGAGTTATACAATAGACAGCACAAACGTTAAGCTTATCAAGTTGGTTATGCTGCCTTGCTTTGTGAGTGTAGACATGCCATCTTGCAGACCACAGCTTCTTGGTGGCCTAGGTACACACATGTTCTGGTCTTCACTCACCCTGCCCTGCCAATGTCGTATTACAAATCAAACACAGTGATTACCCCCACTTCCTGAAATAGGCCCTACTTGTGTTTTTGCAAGTGATTTGGGAAAATACAGTGTGATGCCACTCAGTTGGCCTGTTGAGGCGCCAATAAGATCTTGCCACTGTAGGCCTATGGCATATTTTATCATATTCACTACATAACTTTACTGAAATTTTAAGAAACAGATTTTTTTTTTAATTTGGCTTTATTTTTTTGATGGGCTACTCTGGAATGGGGGGGGTAATCGTGATTATAATCGAAATCGCAATTTTGATCAAAATAATCGTGATTATGATTTTTTCCATAATCGTGCAGCCCTATATGCACCTACAGTCACCCTCCTCTACTCTAACCAAAATTGTTTACTTGGTATACTAAGTTAACCTATTCCTAATCACCCCTCCTGGAGTTGCTGAATTGCAGCAACTGCTTGACTCCATGTACTCCATGCCACTTCTTGCAGATGCAGTGTTGGATGAGGCAAGCACAAGTTGTGATGTCTTTGTGTGCCTTGAGAATACATGGGTTCTAAATTTTGTTTATAACCTGACTGCAAACCTAGCCGCACACAACTCAGCCTCTGATTGTTGGAAACCGCTGTCTGTCAAAAAAATTAGCTCACGTGGTTGGCTGCCAGTGTCTTGCCCCTCTTCATAACATTGTGTTGATAAACACTGAGAACCCATGTATAAGTGGCAGATACAGGAGCAGTGGGACTAAAGCCCTGTCCAATACCACCCATCCCACTTCGGTGACTGGCAGGAGGATAGGAAGGGGTATGTGGGCCTGACTCAATATAGAGATTTGATAATGTGGGGCATTTTATGTAACCATGTGACATCTGAATTAGATAGGACGGATCATTGCAAAACGTCATACTTTGCTTTTGTTGCATTTGCAGCAAAAGTGCCATGCAGTGCATGATATTGTGTGTCCTGCCAAATCACTGGAGAGGAGGAGGTTGATAGGCCTAATGGTTGGGAATGAGTTAACATACTGTATATCAAGTAAATGCCTCACAATAACATAAACTGTTTTGATCCACGTTTCACCTTGCCGCAATAAAATCGGCAAACAATGAATTCCTAATGCACAAAATGTAGATGTGCATATTATATTTAGACACATCCAGACTTATGTGTGTAAATTTGTCTCATAATGGAAGAGGTGGATTGAGGTGGACATATTGCATAATGTTATAATAAGCATTAAAATAAAAGTAGAAGGAGAGAAAACATTTTCATTCAAAAGAACAGCTTATTGACATGAAAGTCACTTGTAAACATCTATTCAACCTATGAAATCATGTCATTTGATTCTAATCTTAACTCTGAGTATGGAGATGAATTCTTCATGTATGACTACCTATAGATACAATGTAATTAAGAGTACACCTTGTCTATTGATGATGTCCATATTCGATTAATTCATTTTGAGGTAGGTCTATTAAAGAGGTTTTTGAGCCTAATACACAGCATATTTGAATATTTGAATTAAGCACCCTTCAAAACCCCTGAAAATGCTGCATATCAAACATGAACACACTATCAAAGACACTTTGCCAAAAATGTGGGTTGAGACAAGTGCAGTATTTTGGGGTCAAAAAATATTGTTTTTTGTGGTGTCACCCTATGTTCCTGTTGCAATCATGAATTCAGACTACACTGAAATAATTTCCTTTGATATCAATCTTAAATCTGAGTATGGAAATGAATTCTCTCTGTATGAAAACCTAATGCTACATAATGTACTTAAGAGTTTCCCTTGTGTAATCAAAGAAAAGTACACTGTAGACTGGTGACGGCGGCCATATTGAATTCCTTCTTTTTTATGTACTATGGGAATTTAAGGCATTAAGCACCCTTCAAACCCCCTGAAAATGTTGTATATCAAACATGAACACTATCAAAGACAATATGTCCTTAAAGGGAAAATATGGGCAGTGAGAAGTGCAGTATTTTGGGGTCAAAAATCAGTGCTTTTTTGTGGTGTCATCCCATGTTCTACTGCCCATAACTAAAGAATGGAAAAAGGTAGACACAAACTTCTTTTTTCAGGTGAAAGTAGACAGTTCAGTGCAATTTTCTGTAGTATTTGTGTTCACAGAGACAAAGAGCATTTTTTCTGTGGATCTTGAAAGATTAGTAAAAATGTTAAAAATCGCTGACAATATGAGGCTCTCTGCTTTTAAAATGGCTGCCAGCCAATGACATAAGCATTTTCTTCCAATCTGAGCTTAAATCTGATGACATAATGGCTTTCCCCATGTCTGAAAACATAAAAATAAGTGCTAATTTCAAATTCATATCTTATTTAGTCCAAAAGAAAAGTGATTGCAGGATTTTAACACGGTGGCGGCGGCCATATTGGATTTTGCCCGTTTGAGGCATTTCGGTACATTTTTGCGTCCGGCATACGGCAGATTTGGATTCAGCACCCTTGAATACCCCTAAATCAGTTGTATGCCGAAAATTAACATGATTTGCCTTCAGGTGTCAACTTTTTGGAAAAATTACCCTGACTATTAATAAAATCAAAATGCTGGCATTTTCAAAACATTCAATCCATTCATAAGATGCACAATGACACATGGTCAACAGAGGAACAGTTAAAATGAGGCAAAAGCATTGTTTTGAGGGAAATATGTGGTCATTTAATAATAATAATTATCATATGGTGTGACGTCATCGGTCGAATGCTCCATTCATTTCAACGGGACTCCCCAACGTTCACACGTATGTTATTTGAAATAACGGACGGGTTGGTCTATAACAGACCGCTGTCAATGGCAACAAGACTTTTCACTGCTAAAGCTACTTTTCAACAAGACTCTAATCAGCTGCTGTGATAGACAACACCTGTTGTCTAGGCCTGTTGCCTAGCGGTGTTCCACAACGGCACTGTTTTGTTTTGCGTAGCAACAATCTTTTGACATGAAATATTATAATAAACTTAACATTAAATAAATAAATGTCCTCGCCATGTGTGAATCATTTAAGTATATCCATATAATAAGCGGGTTAACGTTCGGTGAGTCGGTCGCTTTGTGGAATAGCAGCACTTCAGAGAGAACAAGAACCCTCCGTTCCGCGTCGGGGTCTAAAGATTCTCTCTGTCGTGCTGCTATTCCACGGTAGCGACCTTCTCGCCGAAAGTTAACCCTTACTTAACAACTTTTTTGGAATCCGCTTTGTACCCCATTGCATTGTACTATCTGTTGAGAAGGGGGCCGTTTCAGATGATATTGTCCAGGGCCCAGTAAAAGCGGACAGCACCTCTATTTACAAAGCTGACACCCCCCTCCTCCCTCATATCTCCAACATATATCTGTGTGAGAGTGTGCTGACTGTATGCATTGTGTCTTCAGGTGTCCAACCTGTTCCTGTATGACAGTGTGCTGATGTTACCATGTGTTTGATTGTATTGTATGCGGTTATTCCTCCTCAGGTGTCCACCCTGTACCTGTACTGTACGACAGCGTTGTCATGTTTTCCATGTGTTTAACCTGTTCCTGTACGACAGCGTTGTCATGTTGGCCATGTGTTTAACCTCTACCTGTACGACAGCGTATTGATGTAATTTGTGTTTGTCTCTTCAAGTCTCCAACCTGTACCTGTATGACAGTGTTCTGATGTTGGACATGTGTTCGACTGTATTGTATTGTCTCCCCAGTTGTCCAACCTGTTCTGAAGTAATGTGTGTTTCCTTAAGTGGTGATGTTGGCCATGTGTTTGACTGTATGTGTTTTCGTGTGCGTGTGTGTTCATTTGCATTACTGTACATCACATTGCACTGCATTACATCCCATTCTATTAGCTGACAGTGTTGAGGTATTGGAGTCCCTGGAGCAATGTGGTGTTAGGCATCTTGGTGAAGGATTCAAACCTGATATCTTTTAATTTGGGGACTGGCTCCTCAGCCATTACTTACCAGGGGTAATTGGCAACCTTTTTAATTTGTAGCTCTGGACTGCTGTTCTTTTATTGAGCGAGGAAGGGTCATGTGACCTGAAAACTATTTCCTGCTGTGACGCTCATGCTGTTCTCAGTTTGTTTTCTCCCTAATTATTGAGTTTCGCACCAGCTAAAAGATTTAAAGGCATTAAAAACAGAAACCATTACACAAACACCCGTATTTATCTACTCAAACAAACATACACACATACACTTTATTAGTTAAAAAGTTGTTTCTCAACAGGCTACATGTGCAGCTAAAATCTAAACAAACTGATATCCACATTAACAACAACGCACGCACGCAGGCATGCACGTGCACACACAAACACACACACACACACACGCGCACGCACGCGCACACACACACACACACACACACACACACACACACACACACACACACACACACACACACACACACACACACACACACACACACACACACACACACACACACACACACACACACACACACACACACACACACACACACACAAATTCAGCACAAGGACAATCAATAGCCATAGAAATACATGCAAGGCATCCAGTGCTGTTCAAGTTTGTATGATGTCATGTTTGTATAACGTCGTGTTTGTTTACATGTGTCAGTTCAGGGCCCTGCTGTGGTTCCAGTTGATATGTACAGTACACATCCGGAGATAAACACTTGGGGATGACATGTCTGCTTTGCAGGGGCGTAGCAGCAAATTGTGGGCCCTATGTACAGTCAGCTCCAATGGACCCCCTCACCCCCACCCCCCAGCCATATATCTTCATATATCTTCATAAATCAGACAGTGTGGGCCCCCCATATCCACGGGGCCCTGGGGACTCAGTCACACTTTACCCCCCTGTAAGACGTCCCTGCTGCTGTGAGTCATCCCCTCTGTGTAATTGATATGTTGGCCTACAGTACGCATGAGAATGACATGTCTACTGTGCCTCATCCCCTCTGTGCTTTGGGGACCCAGGCTTGTCACTTTGACATTTGAGTATGACTCATATCGATCTGGCAACCGCTGCTGTGTGGTTTGCGGTTGGCTTGTAGGCACGATATGTCACTGCCATAATCCGGCAATGATGCTGTTTTGAGATGGTCTGTTTGCTGTGTAACTAAGTAACCAAAACTCCCTTTCTCATGTCAATGACTCTCTGACTTGAATAGGTTTTGTTTTTATACAATATTGAAAGCAAAGTCGCTGATTAGATCAAACTGTGAGGAGCTTGGAGGCAATTTCAAAATGACTTCATAGTGCCAATTACTAATATTGTGACTGCCAATAGTGCTAATTGGCAGTCAGAAAACTTGGGCGAGAAGCAGCCATCCTCTCATTATTCTTTTGTTAAGTTTTGTTTTCTTTGTGGTGTATTTCTCTCTCGTACTGTATGCCACTGTATATCTGTCTGGGTAACACTTTACTTGACGCCGGCATCATACGCATGGCATGAGAGTGTCATCATAACAGAGTCGTAACACAGTCACTGACTTGTTATGAACTGAATTTTGTCAATAAATGATGTCAATGTCATAAGCATTTTAAATGAAATTCTGTTTTGGTAAAGATAGCCCAAACAATGTCAACTTTTAAAGACCACAAGCCGTTTATGACACTGACATAATGAGTCATTCATGACACTGTCATGTTACTGTTATGTCACTGTTATGTCATGCTCTTGATGCCGGCAGCCAAGTCAAGTAACCTAACCCTTTTATGCCTTGATGGCTGATTTGGGATGTTATAACCTCTCATACTGTATGTCGCTTTATAACCTTTTTATGTCATGATGACTTATTTGGGCTGTTATAACCTCTCATACTGTATGTCGCTTTATAACCCTTTTATGGTCTGTCATAATAGCTGATTTGGTCCGTTTCCTGTTTCCTGTTTCCGCAGGGCCGCATCACGGGCCTCACGGGGACGATGGATTTCCGCAGCAACGGCGCCAACTCCCACGTGCAGTTTGAGATTTGGGGGACGAGCTACAGCGAGACCTTTGGGAAGGTCCCCCAACGGGTGAGTCAAGAGTGAAGTGTGTGTGTGTGTGTGTGTGTGTGTGTGTGTGTGTGTGTGTGTGTGTGTGTGTGTGTGTGTGTGTGTGTGTGTGGGTGTGTGTGTGTGTGTGTGTGTGTGTGTGTGTGTGTGTGTGTGTGTGTGTGTGTGTGTGAGAGAGAGAGTTTCAATTCGTGTAGTTTGAGATTTGGAGGACGAGCTACAGCGGTCCCCCAGTGGGTGAAGTGTGTGTGTGTGTGTGTGTGTGTGTGTGTGTGTGTGTTTATGTGATTGTGTGATCTGTGAGTGTGTGTGTTTATGTGATTTTGTGAGTGTGTGTGTGTGTGTGTGTGTGTGTGTGTGTGTGTGTGTGTGTGTGTGTGTGTGTGTGTGTGTGTGTGTGTGTGTGTGTGTGTGTGTGTGTGTGTGTGTGTGTGTGAAGTGTGGCCGAGAAGAGAGGAGCAGAGATGAAGTGAGCTGAACTAAGCCGAGCCCAGCGCACCATCCGTCTCTGGAGCCTCTCACTCTCTGTTTCTCTCTCTCTGTCTCTCTCTCTCTCTCTCTCTCTCTCTCTCTCTCTCTCTCTCTCTCTCTCTCTCTCTCTCTTTCTCTCTCTCTTTTGCTCTCTCTCTCTCTCTCTCTCTCTCTTTCGCTCTCTCTCTCTCTCTCTCTCGCTCTCTCTTGCTCTCTCGCTCACTCTCTCTCTCGCTCTCTCTCTCGCTCTCTCTTGCTCTCTCGCTCACTCTCTCTTGCTCTCTCTTCTCTTTCTCTCTTTGTCAAACACACACACACACACACATAAACACACACACACACACACACACACAACACACACACCCACGCACACACACAGACACACACACACACACACACACAGACACACACATACTTACACTCACACACACAAGCACACACACACAGACTGTCCTTTCTCGATGGAGAGCGCTCAGTAAATGTAGGGTCTTGTCGGCTTAGACAGTAATGCTTCCATAAACACCACATGTCTGTGTGCGGGGGTAATGATCCATTCTCTTTGCTTGTCCATTTGTTTCCCCCCTCTTTACTTTGCTTTGTCTGCTTGCTGAGATCTGCATAACATGTAATTACACGTCTGCAGAACACATAAAGCCCTGTGCTGTGCAGCAACTGCCAAGAGAAACAGCACCCCTTTTGACGACTCTTGGAATTGCATCCTCCTGCTGCTTCAAGTCCTTACTGGAGGTTCTTGCAGTTGTATTTTTTCTCTGTCTCCAACATTGTCCGATTGTTTTACTATCAGAGATGGTAATCTAGGGTTCAGAATAGTTCAGAATAGTTCACTGTGTGGTTTTTTTGTGC
>NC_085880.1:46631221-46634270 GCF_034702125.1 Engraulis encrasicolus | reverse complement strand
TCCTTACCTGCCGTCAGTCTACAACGTTGTTTTCATATGCACATAAGAGGTAGACCACTCGGTTATTTTGTTTATTGTGTATTTCTTGTAGCTGATAAACTTACCGGTACTACGATGTAGCCTCTTAAGCATTTAGCAGGTAATAACTACTCGTAGAGCGTAGCAAACTTGACACAGTCTGTGCGTCTCCGAGCGTGGTTCTAAGATTGACCCTATCAGTTCTACATTTCACGTTGGTATTTCAGTGTTTTTTTTTCTCCGCATTTTGAATAATTGTTCGTTTCAATCTAACTAATATGGTGTATAATGATATTTCATGCAATGTTCTGGCGAGGCTCTCGCTAGGTATGCTGTTCATTCTGAGAACTCAGTGTTTTAGGAGGGTGGGTGTGGTCTCTCTTCTGTTGTCGAGAGACCGGCATAGTGTTATGGGTTGTGGACATACGGTTCAATGTGTCGCTTTGGCACATATCAATCAGTTTAACGTTTTTACTCATTGTTTTCTTGGTAGTTTATGTTATGGTCTTGTGTTTCATTTCAGTTTCTTTTTTCCCTCTCACCCGCCTCCCCCCCCTGTCCCCCATGCTTGTCCCAGTCAGGCTTAATGTTCTTCTTCATCCACCATGATGTCTCCTCGGATCGGCAGTGCTGCCACCTCTTTTTTAAGCTGGAATGTGAAGGGCCTTAACCACACCAGTGAGCGTAGTAAAGTATTCTCCCCATTTAAAAAAGCTTAAAGGTGATATTGTGTATTTACAAGAAAACCCATCTATGCCCAAAAAGACCACTCTAGACTTAACCGTGAGGGTTCTCTCAAAGTTTTTCCATTCAACATTTCAAAGTAAGAGTAGAGGAGCTGCTATTCTGATTCGGAAAAATGTACAGTTTGTGCAAACTAATGTTATAACTGACAATAATGGGCGATTTGTCATTGTGCAGGTCATCTGTATAATACACCTGTTATATTGGCCTGTGTATATGCCCCTAACTGGGATAATACCAACTTCTTTAAGAATTTTCTCTCTGTATTGCCAGACTTAAACTCTCATCAGCTAATATTATCTGGAGATTGGAACTGTGTCCTCCATAGCTCGCTTGACCCGTTTCAGCTGTTACCAGTAGGCCACTGACAAACTCTGCTAGAACCATTAATTCCTTTATTGAGGATTATGGGTTGGTGGATCCATGGCGGTTTAAGAATCCATTGACAAAGGCATTTTCGTTTTTCTCCCCTGCTCACCAGTCATACACAGAATAGATTACTTTCTCCTTGACAAGAAATTACTCAATATTCTCAACTCCATTGTATATGAAAGTATTGTCATCTCAGACCACAGCCCAGTAGTAATGAGGCTTTGTTTTCCTGATTGTGTACACACACATAGAACATGGAGACTCAATACAAGCCTTCTTTCTGATGAGGAGTTTATTAAATTTGTGTCAACGAATATTGATGTTTTTTTAAAGGTGAACATGGGCTCTGACACAAGCTTAGGAACGATATGGGAGGCATTGAAAGCATATCTTCGCGGCCAAATTATATCTTATGCTGCCAGTGTTAAGAGAGAAAGGACTAAGCGTGTGGAGGAAATTATTAAAACTATTGGGGATATTGATGAGAAGAATGCAGTGGCGCCATCTGCTGACCTCTATAAGGAACGTATTGCACTGCAAACGGAGTTTGACTCCCTATCCTCTGCATACATTCAGAGTCTTTACCTGAAGTCGAGAATGACCCACTATGAGCATGGAGAAAGGGCAGGTAAACTACTATGTCACCAACTTAGGCAGTCTGCATCCAACAGTATCATAGCAGAAGTGCGCGATTCAACAGGTAACACCACCTCAGATCAGATGGCCATCAACAATCAGTTTAAGTCTTTTTATGAGGAACTGTATTCTGCAACTGCAACTGACCACTCTAACTCTGTTGAATTCTTCCAGAGTATTCAACTCCCAAAATTAAGTGCTGAAGATACGTCATCCTTAGAAGGGGATATATCTGAGGCAGAAATCAACCAGGCAATCAAGTCTATGAAGGTTGGCAAAGCCCCTGGGCCTGATGGCTTCCCGATTGAATTTTACAAAGCATTTTATAAGCAACTATCACCCATGCTGCGTAAAGTCTATGCAGAGGCCTTGCAGTTAGGCTCACTTCCCCCCACTATGTCACAGGCAGTCATATCAGTCCTTTTGAAGGATGGGCGGGATCCTGCAATGTGTGACTCATATAGACCTATAAGCCTAGTGTGTTGCGACAATAAAATTCTAGCAAAAGTACTTGCACTGCGCCTGGAGAAGGTCTTGCCTAATATTATACATCCTGACCAGACAGGCTTTGTAAAGGGAAGGCAGTCTTTTGAAAATCTTCGCCGCTATACAACATAATTTACTCTGACTCAGGGCCAGCTCCTGAAGCTGTTCTATCTCTCGATGCTTTTAAGGCGTTTTGACTGCATCCTATTTAATTATCTATTCACTGCCCTTCAGGAATTTGGTTTTCAATTCTAACTTTGTCTCCTGGATTAAAGTCCTGTACTCAGCACCACAGGCTGCAGTACGGACAAAATTCTGTTATTTCAGAATACTTCCCCTTACAGAGGTACAAGACAGGGATGCCCTCTTTCCCCTCTTTTGTTTGACCTGGCAATTGAGCCATTAGCAATTGCTCTCCGGCAGCGAGAGGACTTTAGGGGTATTGAACGTGGAGGCCTCACACATAAACTGTCCCTTTTTGCAGATGACCTGCTCCTGTATTGTTCCGATCCTCTTACGTCAGTTCCTGTTGCTCTGGATGTCATCCATTCATTTGGCAAGGTATCAGGCTATAAAATCAACTTAACTAAAAGCATACTTTTCCCCATCAATGCAGGCGCGTCCCTACTCCCTTTAAGACAAATACCGTTTCAAGTAGCAACTGATTCCTTTACCTATCTTGGTGTGCTTGTCACTAGAAAGTTTACAGACTTATACAAAAAGAATCTACAACCTGCCCTTGGCAAGGCAAAAGACGACATGAAGCGGTGGGAGGGCCTCCCTATCACTGGCG
>NC_085880.1:46621221-46626221 GCF_034702125.1 Engraulis encrasicolus | reverse complement strand
CCTTTATTTTGGTAGGCTAATGCGTTGTGGTAAAATGTCTTCTTCAGACCCTACATAACAGGGGGCAGTTCACTGCTTCTTATAGAGTAAATAAAAATTATACAAAATGAAAAAAGAATCACCCAGTATTCACTTCACTTACACTGTACATTCAAAGCAGTGTCACTCTCACCTTCCATTTCTGTGGAATTTGAACATGTCACCATGCATCAGTTCTCCAGACAGATCCTTTAACCCGACTGAGCCCATCTTGACTGGGCTAAGCCACGTCTGCTCTCTCCTCTGCAAAGTAAAGCAAAGCCTCCAGGTAATCTGCTTCATTCACCCCCTCTCGGCCCTGCCGCCAGAGCCGCCGCTAGACATAAGCAGAGTACGCAGAGTGCTTAAGGCACCAAGCAGCGCTTGGGGCATCAGCCACTTTGCCCCCAAAATTGGAGCCTCTTAAATTAAGAATGACTATAAGATGTCATGAAAATTACATTACATTCATTAAATTACAAAACCTATATTTATTATTTAGTAGATTATTATTATTATTTAACTATGAGGGGGGCCTCCTGACCAGTTCTGCTTAGGGCCTCCAAAGCCTTAGCAGCGGCCCTGGTGCTCAGCTCAGTACCGGCAGAGAGAAGTGCTCACCTCCAGCTCATGTTTGATTTTATTACACTACTCTGGATCTTAGGCAAACATGCAACGAAGTGAACAAATATAGATAAAAAAGAAAGTGAAAAATAAAAAAAAAACATATGAAACTAGAAATGCACGCAGAGTGTGCAGACCTCCGCCAAGGAAGTTTGTTTTTAGACACATACAGTAGGATATTTGTGTCATGATGTGGTGTCATTTATGCAGGTTTATACACACCATTAGTGTGTTCAGAATTAATCAGTCAAGTTGTAGCTAGATTATATCTGTATTTTTAATTACCATGTCCTTGATTAACTGTGGTTTGCTTTGTTCACCTGTGATTGTGGTATTGGCAAAGTACATGCTATATTGTGAACTTACTATGCACTGTCCTATATGCACTTATTGAAGGTCAGAAGTTCCAGGTCACATTGTTATAAACAGTTTTGATGATTGGCAGCATGCCCTTATTACCATTTAAAATTTCACAGCTATTTCATATAACACTTTGAAGACTAAGTGGAATTATACCAATTGTATCAGCCTAATCCAGCCTTGTGCTTAGGCTACAAGATAAAAAAAATCAACCTGCTTTGAAAACGTGTGATCACGCGCTAATAGAACTGTAGGCTATTAGTGATTAGTGAAGGGAATGTAATGATTTTGACCAACACAACTGAAACAACCACAGACAACCGTATCTGGTTAGGCCTATTTTTTTGTGTGCCTACGATGGTATATGAATCATTCTCATGGGCAACTGGTTGGCCTTAGCGCTGTCGGCTGAAGCATTAAGCGGCATTTCCTTCTAGGAAAATCACTATCACCGTTGTCAATCAGTCTACGTTGCTGTCAGGCTTAGTGCTCCATCTCGCAACTGGGGTTAAATTGAGTGAAGTGTAGGCCTAATGCATTTGACCAGCATTGTGAACTAACACAGCCACAAATTCCATATTTTTTTTTGGCGATGGTACTTAATTAATTCGACATCATTGTCAACCAAAATGATCTGCGGTGGTCACTGTCCATCTCGCAGCAGTGCACTTCCACTTCACACATATTTTAGGAAGCGGTAGGCTAATTAATTTCACATGACTGTTAACTTCAACGAGGGTGTAGCCAAGCCAAAAGGGTGCCTGCTGATGAGCAACTTTTAGGTTGAGCACTGGTTTTGGACGTTGGGTCAAAGGAGACAGTGCTTTTCCTTATTGCTTTCACCCGATCGGAATATTCGCCGGTGCTCGGCCATTATGCATGCTGTCGGGCTTTCTGATCCCTGTCCATCTCGCAAACAACTTGGGGATAACTTTAAATGTAGCGAAGGGGATGTAATGAATTTTACCAGCATTGTGAACGTAGGCAACAGTCAAAAATGAGTTGGCAACGGCAGCCTAATTAATTCGACAGCATGGTGAACCTAAGTCACAACAGCATTGTGAACTTACACGATCATATTCCATATTTTTGACAACGCAATTAATTCGACAGCATTGTGAACCTAAACGATCTGCGGGGGTGGTCAGTGTCCATCTCGCAACAGCAATGATAACATAGGCCTACGGGTCAACACAATCACAAATTCCATATTTTTGGCAGCGGTGGTAATTCATTTGACAAGATGATGCCTGCATGCGAATGAACAACTTTTTAGGTGAAATGCACTTCGTATTGAAGCTGGCGCGGCAAAGGAGAGTCTCTCCCTGTTCCTTATTGTTGCTGAGAAATGCGCAGGCACGCCGGTGCTCAGTGCTCACCGTGCGCACCTTGTGGCACTCAGTGAAATAGCAGGGAACGAACGAACGAACTAACACAGACAGCAGGGAACGAACGAACACAGACAACACTCAAACCCAGGCGATCACATAACCTCCTGGCGGAGGTAACAAGATTGGGAAGACGGAAAAAGAAAAGGTAAAAATGTTTCTCCAATTGGTGTGCTGCTGGGGTGAGAGTGCATGCTGAATAATGAAACTTGTTGGTATTGGTGGCTCAGCTGCTAGAGGAGCAGTTTGGCAGCCAGAAGGTTGCAGGTTCGAGCTCCACTCTGCCTGACCGCATCGATGTGTCCTTGAGCAAGATACTGTACTTAACCCTACATTGCTTCTGGTGGCAGGGTGGTGCCCTGCGAGGCGCTATACCAATGCAGTCTATGTACCATTAGTCCAAGTAAATCAGCAAATGCAAGGTGAATGAAGGAAGGTGGGGCGTGTGTGTGTGTGGTCATGGTGTTGACTTTTCCCGAAGCCTCAGCACTTTTGTTTTTGTTTGTTAGTCTGTTAGTCTGTTTGTTTGTTTGTATTGTTGATACTGTGTGTGCAGCAAAAGGCTCTGCAGTGCCCTATTCTGTGGAGGTGTTACTTTACAACAGCAAACGTTTCTCTCCAGATTCACCACATCATTACATCTGGCATACACCTCACTCCTCACTTGGGGATAATTAGGTAGGACATTAATTGTACATCGATGCTGATTTCCTAATTCATTACAATCTTTTATCTCCACCTCTGTTCTCTTATTCATCACGAGTAAAAATTACACTCCCAATTATCCCCTATTACAGAATAATGCCTTAAACTGTAATCATTATGGAGTAATTATAGAGAGAATTCAGAGAACAAAAAGAAAAAATTTGCCGTAAGTGTCCACAGAAGCAAACTACTGATCTGGCCTGAGCTCTGAGGCACATCTACTGGGAAGTAGAACTTAGTTTAGTTTAGTTTAGTTTAGTTTAGTTTAGTTTAGTTTAGTTTAGTTTAGTTTAGGTTAGGTTAGGTTAGGTTAGGTTAGTTTATTTGATAGGGGCAGATACATAGCATATAGGTTGTATAACAGCCAAACAGCAAGCATCATAGCATTTATAGCCAAAACCTAATTTCCGATGTCCATCCCTAGAAGGGCTTTTAAAACAATACATTTACAGCAATAACAATAAAGCATGACTATCATAAAGACAGCATATTCACTCAGTCCAATCATTCATTCTTAAAAAAAATATCTTGTCATGTTTAAAATTGGTGTTTATCCATCCATCTCCGTGCATTACATCATATTCACATTTTCCTAACATTCCTACACCTGTCCTGCAAAAAAATATTTTACAGTATGTTTACTTAACAGGAGACATTATAACTATCAAACTCTGCATGTTCAGAACCTAAAGCTGTCCTTAAAAGTCTGTATATCTTTTGCAATGAATTCCTCTCTGAAGTAGTCAGTAGGCGAGTGCAACTAAGATATTCCAGCACAGTCAAGACCAACTCTTGGAACCCCGTCTCAAAAAAAAGAAAATGTTTGAACCTTTTTTTGACAGTTTCACAATTAATGACTGCATTTAAATAATTGGTAGCCTATTCATACATTTTAGCCTTCTTTGAATTGTATTTGCCTGATGTCCAGAATGTCTTCAGATGGCTTTGCTGTCGGTCTGTTCTATCGGTCACTAAGCTTCATAGAAACAGTTCACGATACTTATCAAAAATTGCCGGCAGCCATTTCTTTTTTATCTCGCTCCATTAATTTATCAGCAAGGCTCAAAGCAGGTCAATGGTGCCCTGTAGCATGTTCAGAAGAGAGCTATGCTATTAGGAGATGTTTCATGATAGCGACTTCCAATTCATTGAAGCCCGTTTTTCTTACATATTCCTGAAGGGCAGAATGACAGATTTGAACAAAATTAAAAAGAAAAAAAAGAGAGAGGGGCCTGGCAGCAAGGCAGCCAATATTTCCTTCCTAAATTTCACACGCACACACTCACACACACACACAGGCCCGTTGCGTTAAGGTAAGCAATGTAGGCAGTTGCCTAGGACCCCCGACTAGGAGGGGCCCCCAAGGACGACAGGTCATGTATTCAACAGCAATGACGATTTTAAATAGCTTTATAATAAGACACTGTCATCTGTATGAACGGCTCTGCTGCGAGGGAAGCAACAGCGCCTCCCTAATACCCCCTGCTCGAGGGGGGCCCCCCTTCAAATTGGTTTGCATCAGCGACAGCGTCAAGTCAAGTGCCGAAAGATAAGGCGCAACGACAGTTTAGTCACAGTACCCCCAGCTGGAGGGGGCCCCCCTTCCAGTTGGTTGGCATCAGAGCGTCAAATCCAGCGCAAATAGAAACTGAAGATGAGGCGACATAATCTCTCTCCGTGAAAGTTGCACAGACGCCAGTTTACTTTAAAAAATAAATTGGCTCCAGACAGTTGCTTTTATAATAAGAGTTACTCTCGAAGACAACATTACTCTCTGTACTGCAACCAAACTGTCCCAGGCCAGTAGACATCGCACAATAGACGGCGAGATGCTTCATTTACAGTGTCAGTCTGTGAAGTGCTGTAACAAGCACTGGGCAAATGCCAAGAGATTGTTCACTAACG
>NC_085880.1:46571221-46616221 GCF_034702125.1 Engraulis encrasicolus | reverse complement strand
TTATGGTTTTACTACGAGTCCTTCAATGAACAAAGTAGTCAATTGAAGCTAAATGAATACAGCTTGGTACAGCTTAGTGTAGCTTAGTAGGCCTATTGGTTTTTAGAAAGCTATTGCTACACCAAGTGTTAAGGCTTGAAATCTTGTGTTGTAAAAGAACAAGAGTTAAACTGAGATATTTGAGTGAGAAAGAAATAAACCAACAAACAGATTGGAAAGATGCCCACCGAAAATGGCAGTAGTGTGGTACTGGATGCAGAGTGCCCATCTGGGTACTGGAGCGTGGTTGGTTGGGGGCCAGCTTCTTCTGGCTGTGTGTTGAAGTGTCCTTGAGCAAGATACTCAACCCCAGAGGCCACGGTTATTGGTTTGTTGATGTGATGAGATTTGAGGCACTTGTCTCAGCCAGAATGGGAAAAAAGGGCAATACAAACAAAATGGCGTAATGATGCTTAAGAAATTCACCTGGCATGCCGAGCGGTTTTCAAGAGTCTGTTCTGCTGCACTGAAACACATCTGAAATATGAGAGGACACTAAAGAGCTTGAAGCGCTCAGGAGACAATCTGTACTGGGTGAAGTGTAAGTCCAATAAAATGAAGGAAAAGCAGAGGCACTCTGACATTTGGGGAAAATATGAAAAAGCCTTGTCCTGATGAAGGCCAATAGCGCCGCAATGCGTCTGCTTTCTCCTTCCTTTTTTTGGAATACAGTATATCTTCTTTGAGTCCTATGGGGTTGTTCATACGAACATGAATAGAAGATAAACAAGCAATGTTATCTTAACTGTAGCCCCATTTTGCACCCTGTACCATCAGTTATAGGCATTGAAAGGTTAATTACTGCAGTACTTCTCCACTATGACATGACCAAGGGCTTTTAGTAATGCACTATGACTCGGTCATCGCCCATTCTGGTAACAGCACATTTATAACGCCGTGTTTTAACAGGTTAATATCTGCATAGGGAATGTATTGAAACCAAATGCCATACAATTCTTCCCTTAGAAAGTCAGCAGCAAGTCTACAATATAAAGGTTCAGCCTGATCTGCTAAGTGTTACGTAACCCAAGACGATGCAGCTGTTAAAGGCAGCATGTACTCTACAGCTGTTAAAGGTCTGGACAGGCTGCCCAGGCTTCATGAAATTGCCTCCAATTATTTGCTGAACAAATAATAAAAAGCTAGACTTAGCTCAACTAAATGTCACTGTGTGTCACATTGATTTTCAGGATTTTTTGTTGTGTCTGATATTTTGGGTTTTATCAAGGGGAGAGCCACACAAAACACGAACACACACATGAGATTTGTCCTAATTCATGTACGACCCAATGCATTTTACTCATGGTCATTGTAACGACCCAATGCATTTTTCTCATGGTCATTGTAACGACCCAATGCATTTTTCTCATGGTCATTGTAACGACCCAATAAATTTTTCTCATGGTCATTGTAATTTTCTAAGCATACCTATTTCTCTGTTTCTGCTGCTAAATTCAAACCCTTTTAACATGTTTGAATAGAGCATCAGGGATGAGTCATGTGATGATGACAGTATGGGCTCCTTATTGTTGACACACATTAAAGATACAGTGTGTTCCATAGCCCTTCGCCACCGCATTGTATGCATTGTACTCAGACAGGCTAATCTCAGCCCATTCATCCATGCCTTGATGCATATGGCTTTGAGAAAATGATACTCTACACACAATGAAGCTACCTTTACCAACAGCACCAACACCACCATACACACCCCCAACCTCATCCACTCAACTATAAAAAACGGGGTGGGGGGAGGAGTGAGGGCTTTGGGTAGGGTTGGGTGATGGGGGGTGAGGGGGGTTGTTGGCATGGGTCAGACTCAGACATGCTGCGGATCAAAATGGATTTTCCCGCTCACATTACAGCTAATGACACTCTTTGTCAGTGATCAATTGCTCTGGCCTGTGGCAGCACCAGTGGTGGGCTCTGCCTGCTCTGCTGCAGCTCCGGCCTCCACTGATGGAGACGAGACGAGACGAGCTCTTAACGCTCCGCTCCCTGGCCCCAGGGACACTGACAGCTTTGGCTGGGCCCAGGACAAAGTCATCTGAAAGGGCCCCCCTTCAATATACATACAATGTGATTGGGATTCAATTCTGGGCCCCCACTCTCCCTAGGCCCAGGACAAATGACCCCTTTGCCCCTTCCCGTCAGCTTCCCTGCCTGGCCCTATGCATATTCAGCCCATGCAGCCAAGAGGACTTAATGACGCTCAAATTGCATTCGCTCTTACACAGGACTGTGGTTTTGAAAACGATCTTTTTTGTTCCCCTTTTGCTATTACTTTAAATAATAAGAAGATCGTGTCCATTTCAGGACAATGACAGAGGGTATTAAGAGGCCTGAGATTCGACAGAGCGCTATGCTATTATATGCCATTACAGTTTTGTAAGTGGCTAAAAGTTTTTGTGCTTGTTGGCAATTAAGTATTGAAAATGTCACGAAGTAATGGATGCAGTGCTTTCAGTATGAGTGAGAGTGTGGAGTGAATGGTGAATGATAGGCCCCTTCACACCAGAGAGACAAAGGGTGATGTGCTGTATATATGGGCCAGCCATGGCTCAATGGTGACAGTGCTGGCCTTTAGATCAGAGGGTTACAGGTTCAAATCCCACCCTTACCAGCACCTTCATCCATGACTGAAGTGCCCTTGGCCAGAGCACATAACCTCAGTTCTTTACTGAATATTTTCTTTGATTTATAAAATGCCAAATTTGCTATTAAAAATGCAACAACAGAACAACAGAAGCTCTTTTTAGAATTATGGAAGTGTCCTTTAATTTAAAGCTTTCTGAGGGAAAAGCAATATGAGTCTCGACAGACCTGCAGTTTCACCTGGTCCTCATTACCCTCTTGCATGTGTGTCTTTGTATGCTGCTGTACTGTGCTGAGCTCTATTGATTAGAGTCCACATCTCTTAGCCTATTCACCCATAGTGCTCTGGTCTTCACTATTGCACTGATAACAAAATGAACTAACTTAATGCATTAACTCATTGCAATTAAGTAGACTAATGTGACACATTGCACTGATCCTTCTTCAGAGGTAATGTTTAAATGGAATCGATAATCCTTTGCAAACCTTTTCTGAATCATTAACGCTCTAGGTACCTGTATTTTATCATATGCTGATAGCAGTGATATTTACACATTGATGTTGCAACTGCATTTATTAAAGCTCGACTCAATTTGTTCTTCTGTGAAAATTTGTTCAACCTTTTCACCTTTTTCTAATTATTTAATGAATGAAACACTGCTGTAATAGATTGTACTGTCTGATGTCCACTAACTCGGAGGGGAATTGTATGACGTAAATTATTGTTAACCCAGTCAAGTAATTATTTCAATTTCAAAGCGCTTGGGCTTTCTGTAGTCAAAAAAACAAAAGACTTGAGAGGTTGGGTTGGATGCGCCGTCGACATTTGAGAGTGTAAATGACACAGTGCTTCGGCTGCTGCAATGGCTTTTATGTTGATTGTGAGCATGCCGCCGCTTAAGTCATTTTTAACTCTGAACTCAATGGGCCTTGAGTGTGCAGGCCCCAACATCATAAATCCTGCTGTCAGGCCCATGATGGTGGGCATAAACCATCGCCGCAAGTTGGTTTAAATAGGCGCACACAATACACAGAGTTAATTAAATTGATTAATTGCGTAGATTTTATTATCGGTAGATGCGCGGGCCTGATGGACTTTTATGGAATTTCAACATAATTGGGCGGTGGTGTAATTAGAAGCAACAGAATGGAGGGAAAGAGACGGAACTACACAGATACCTAGAAAGCAGGAGAAGAGAGTTCACTCAGCTGAGAAGAAAGGAGAAAAACCGAGGTATGCTGTTCTATACCCTTGGTACAGTATACTGAGGCAGGAAAATTGGGCGTACACAGACAGCTACTGTACGTACTGTAGAAAAGCTTAGTCAGCTGGTAATCTACATTTATACTCTGTGTAGAGGCAGTAGAGCTGAGGACGCACTTGTGTGTGTGTGTGTGTGTGTGTGTGTGTGTGTGTGTGTGTGTGTGTGTGTGTGTGTGTGTGTGTGTGTGTGTGTGTGTGTGTGTGTGTGTGTGTGTGTGTGTGTGTGTGTGAGTGTGTGTGTGTGTGTGTGTATGTGTGCGTGCATGTGTGTGTCTGTGTTTTGGATTATAGTAGTGGGGCAGGGTCCAGAAGGAATCAACGTAATGACTTGACTTCAAGTCCTAACATTTACCTGAAGTGACAGAGGTGGTCAGTGTTCTCTGCTGGCGTGGCGATCTACTGTGTATAAGGGATTAACTCCTCTGTCACCCTCTCTGAGGTCAGACTGTGACCGCACACACACACACGCACGCACACACACACACACACACACACATACACACACACATACACACACACACGCACACACACACACACCCACACAGGCGCGGGTTAACACATGCAGTTATACACAGAGTTACACACACGAACACACACACACACACACACACACACACACACACACACACACACACACAGTGAAAGATGAGTAGGATTGAGAAATGACTGCGTCCTGTACAGTACAGCACTGATGCCTTCTCTCTCCCAGGTGCTGTGACGACCATTAGCAGGAGTGTGGAGAAGGTCATTAGAGATGGGTCACGGGAGAAGGTCGTTTGGCCAATGACAAATGGTTTAGCCGGATTTTTCATGAAGGGCCACTTCCATCTGATCAATACCATGCAAAGAGGAAGAAGTCCACTTGAAGAAGTCCTGGCCTGTCCTCCACTCCACTAGCTTGCTTGCATGGACTGGCATCATGCAATTTATGTCATGCTGGTACATTCCGCGTTGATGTACGACACCTTAGCAAGTAAAGTCGTCCTCCTCAACGCCGAAGGAAAGCACTTTTGTCATGTGACCAGGTTTGCTTAACGTCAGTAAATCGTTTCTGCCACTTTACTTTTGCCAAGAACAGCAAAACGAACGAGGGGAAATTGTGGGGTAAACCATGCCTAACCCTAACCTGTCACAGGGCGTTGTGGAGCACGAGTTGACATGCAAAGTCGTGACACACAAACGCGATAGACATTTGAGGTCGGCGTGCTATCGTAACGCTCTGGTGTGATGCCATGTTGGCGGGCCGCCATGTGCAATGAGAGTGCAGGGTAGTGTAGTGTAGTGTAGTGTAGTGTAGTGTGTAGGGGCCGCCATGTGCAATGAGAGTGCAGGGTAGTGTAGTGTAGTGTAGTGTATAGGGGCCGCCATGTGCAATGAGAGTGCAGGGTAGTGTAGTGTGTAGGGGCCGCCATGTGCAATGAGAGTGCAGGGTAGTGTAGTGTAGTGTAGTGTAGTGTGTAGGGGCCGCCATGTGCAATGAGAGTGCAGGGTAGTGTAGTGTAGTGTATAGGGGCCGCCATGTGCAATGAGAGTGCAGGGTAGTGTGAAGGGAGGTGAAGGACAGGCGCTTCTACTACTGCTACTGCTTCTTCAATATCTAGGCTGCTTTTCTTGTCTTTTTCCCCCACATGAAATAAGATTTTCTTATCTTTAGCGGTGCGAAAAGAGTCATTTAGCCTAATCAATAGGATGTTATTGCTCGGGTATAATCCTGAGTTCTGTGCCGATGTACTATATGACTTTGGCACTGAGGAGATTTTGTGTGTGTGTTTGTGTGTAAGTGGGCGGGGGAGGGGTGAGAATTTTTTCTTAAATCATATTTGTGAAACCTCTCACCGGCTGATTATCTGTGACATACATACCGTACAATACACCATATTAACACACACACACTCTCTTATGTGTATGGCATTCATCAGTTCTGTCCCTGAAGGCTAAACATGATATGATGCAGCCCATCCAAGATTATCAGGGTTTCAACTACGTAAAGTGGAATGAAAAGCATTGCACAAAGACTGCTGTTGAACAGTTAATGTTATTTGACTGACTGACTTATATTTTGTCAGTGACCCCCCTTCAGTACCTCTGCGACCCCCATAGGGAACCATTATCGCACAGGCTGTTTAATGATCTCTATGGCAGTTCCCACATGCTTACTCATTAATGATCTCTATGGCAGCTCCCACATGTATTAAGTCTCATGTAAGCATTTGGAGCAGACACATGGTGCGGTGAAGGGTTATATCAAATAAAAATAATTGATGTGCTTTCTGAACAGAGAACACATTTTTGCATTAAGCATACCCCCCAATTCAATTACTGTTGGTAGTGTAAAATGAATAAGTAAACATGTTTGTGTGGTGCTATGCGGTGCTAATTATTTTAGGTTCTGCTGCTAGCATATTACGGGTCAGAAATCACAGGGCCTAATTATTTTGGAAACAGCAGCACGGCCATGTGGTTGTTTACAAAGGCCCACACAAACTAAAAAAATAATATTGTGGCAGTGATTTAGTATGAAACCCACGTTGTTTATGTATTAGAAATGCAATTTACCCAGTCATTATAAATACTTAGAATTTAATGGTGGTGGCAAGTATTTGTAGAAAAAGTAACATTTGTAAATGGGCAGCATGAATTCTGGAAATAAACTAGCCTTCTAAAAATATTACACAGTGCACCTTTAAAGTCTGACATACTTTATGCCCTTGTCTACCTCCAGGAGTTTCCAGGACCTGTCCAAGCAGATAGACCTGTCCTACGGCACAGTAAGGGACTCAGCGGTGTTCGAGTACTTCCGGGTCAAAGGTACCAACCCCCTCTAGGAGGAAAATACCTTCTCCGAGCTGTGGAGGACCATCAACAAGAACCAGGGACAGGACAACTCCGTGGCAACCCCAGAAGAGGGCATCCTCAGGGTAAAGAGACTATCACAGTTTAATTCATTTTCATTTCCATTTCATTCTTGATTAAGCAGTAAGGCTGTTTTACACCAATGTAAAACCAGGGGTATCTGGAACCTTTCAGGGGTTATTTTGTTCTCTGAAGGTTGGACCTGGAAAGTCTAGCTTACGGTAATGTTAGTTTTTGTACTAAATGATTGAACAACATTATACAGTAGTTCTTCTAAAGAGAAATTCAGCAAGTGCAATACCAAACTGAGTACTTTTGCTAAAATGTTATTCACTGAGGGACTTCAACTTAACAACACCTCTTGACTTTTCCACAGAGGTCATTCAATTAATGTTATTTAATAAAATAAAAAAATAAAAAAACAATTTCAGAGTACACACATGCTTACTTGAAATAACTAGCTGGCTTTAAGCAATTAATTTTGGACACCACCTTTTGACACTCGCCAGAATGCCACGAGACCACACCATGTCCATCCACCCACCAAGGTCTGGAGGATTCATGACCGCCTGCTCTTTAGATGTCTTTAAAGATGGCCTCTCAACGTCATTTCATTAATATTGCTGTGTTCCCCATTGTTATTGAATGTGTTACGCGTTGGTCCTGTTTTAAAAAACGTTCTGGTTGCTTTGTTTCAAGCCGTTTTTGCAAGCCAGCAAGGTGGCTTGTGGAGAAACGAGAGGGTGTTCCGTGTTTCTCGTGGAAATGCGTCTCTGATTGGCTCACTCTTCCTGCTCTCGTGGAAATGAGTCTCTGATTGGCTCCGTCCTCCTGTTCTTGGAGAGAATGTAATGGAAAACAGAGTTGCCACTTCTCCGGGTGGTACTACACTATGGGGGCACCAACGGAGGCGTGCATGCTTCCATTCAGGGCTCTGGTCTTTCGACAGCGACCCCTAGGCGAGCTGCAGGCACGGAGCAACCAGAGTGGGCTTGCTGTATGGATGAGGCTTTGTGCTGTGTGCGTGCCTGAGAGTAGCAACCAGCTGATAGCTAAGCTAAGCTAGATTTCGGGCCACCAGACGTTGCTTGTATTGAAAACAAGCAGAAAAAAATTACTCGACATGTTTTTAGAAAAATGGGTCGACATAAACCTTTGTGGCCAACGCCTTCTTTCGACGTGACGAAACACAGAAAGGCTTTCGTGATTCGCTCGTTTCTCTGCATTATTTATGTCAATTGGGAAACACCGGGAAACACAGCCAGGCGAGGTGACGCACCGCTATGAGAGCCTTGCAAGTGAGTTTAACTTGGGGTGACCGTCCGATCTTCAAAAGGAGTGAGTAAAACTGTGTTTTATCGGAAGTTGGCCTTTAATTATAACTATAAATTTAGCTAACCTTCAACTCATTTCACAAAACCTGTTCTGTCCTTTCCTGTTGGTTATGATGGCTACGCGCGGGAAAATTGAACTGTTATTGAATATTGATAAAAGGTTTCTTTTTTTGTTTTGTTGCTATGCTAAAAAAAACTAGTAATTGATTACATTTATAGCAGTTAAAGCCAAGGAAGTTCATAGAGTGAATAATCATAATTAATGCCGGTAATATACAGTAGTGTAACATTCCGGACTCCAACACCCCAACCAGTTGCGTGTAATATCATGTATCAGGTGGGGCATTCCCATCACCATTAGTCTCTCTCTATCTCACCAGGCCTCACCTGATAAATCAAGTGCAAATGTCCCTTTATTTAGTAAATTGCAGGGTGTTCATTTCAGCAACACACACATTTGATTAGAACTGGATAATGCTGAGGCAACCTAATTGCCCACCCCACCCACCACCCCCCTTTAATTGCGGTGTGTCCCCTACCTCATTTCGCTACCGCTCTCTCCCCTTCTCTGTTGTTGTAATTGCATTATGTGGAAATAATTAGACTTGTTTCACAGCAGAAACAAATACAGTGGTGTTTACCGTACTGTTTGCAAACACATTTAAAAGTTTGTTTCGCCGAAAAAAACGGATTGAGCAGTGTGTCAATTTTGTCAGTCAGCCTGACAACAAATCATTTAGTGGTCTAGACAACGCTGTCTGACTTTCACTGGGATGACTTTGTAAATCACAACACATCTCAGATGGGCTTCAAAATTAGGTGCTCTTCTGAAAATGATACTATCATCTAGGTAAAGGGCAAAGAACTTAGTCACCTTATATAAAACAAAAAAGCTCCAAACACCACGTCAACTATTCAAAAGAATAGTTGTAATTAGATACTGATAAACAATAGATAAGCACAGTACATTTTAATTGTAATTATAGAGCATTTACAAAACCCAAAGTGAGCAATGACAAAAAGGCACCAGCAATGTCAAAAGGGCACCAGCAATGTCAAAAAGGCACCAGCAATGTCAAAAGGGCATCATCAATGTCAAAAAGGCATCAGCAATGTCAAAAGGCCTCATCAATGACAAAAAGGAATCATCAATGTCAAAAGGGCATCAGCAATGTCAAAAGGGCATCATCAATGTCAAAAGGGCATCAGCAATGTCAAAAGGGCATCAGCAATGTCAAAAGGGCATCATCAATGTCAAAAGGCAAATGGGCCCCTGTAGCATATTTACAGGTGCCTGATTTAGGATGGCAGGAGAATGTGATTGTAATAAAATATGCATAGACAGGACCTTAGCATTACATACACATACATTTATATTTGAGATGAGAACCTCGAGATGCACAGTATGTTTGTGTGTGTGTGTGTGTGTGTGTGTGTGTGTGTATGTGTGTGTGTGTGAGAGAGAGAGAGAGAGAGAGAGAGAGAGAGAGAGAGAGAGAGAGAGAGAGAGAGAATGTGTGTGTGTGTGTCAACAGTCACTTATGTCACTTTGAGTGGCAATGTAAACGCGACTGAAAGAGCACGACTGGGAGATCTATAAAGAGTCGCTGGCTTTGTAACCTTTTCTCATAGTGTTGTTCAAAGGAGCCTGAGAAAAGCAGACACTGTTATGTGCTTTTATGTTTAAAAAAATATATATTTGCTTATGCCATCTTCTAAGGCTTTTGCCGTTTGCAGAAAGAGTGAACAGACACCTTGACAGGAAAGTCATTTCAGATGCCTCAGGGATATATCCAGAGACCAAGCCCTCTTTGTGTGGGCTTCTCGTGCTGGTTCCAACAGTATCGAGCCATGAAAGGGTTCAGCTCCTAACTTCGAGAAAAATAAAAGAAAAACACAAAAGAATATATTTCCATTGATGTGTTTATTTGAAATCCTTAGGTCCTTATGTAACGGTTGTCATATTACATCATGTCATCATAAGGTGATGTAAACGTGCTGCAATTAACCTGATTGGCACCAATGACTGGTTCTATTTACTGTAACTGTAGAAGCAAGCCTAGTATAGAACATATAGAACAAATGACCTTGATGCTGTTGAAACTCGTCTTCAAAAGACTGTTGAATTGAACTTCAACAGCAGCCCGGCAGTAGATTCATGTTTCAATTTGATTTCATGCTGAAATGACCAAAGAAAAAGTTAAGAAGAGAAATTGCTGTCAGCGATGATAATGATTTAATTGTACATTGTGCAAACATTGGATTAACGAGCCATGGCCTAATGCGGCATAATGTCCTACAAGTTCATTCAATAATTATCTTCCAGCACAGATTAGTGAAATTGTTCCTTAATTTTTTTCTATTAAAAAAAAGGACATTGAGTTTAATCTAGAGTTATGAAATCTTCCGTTGAAAAAAAGTACTGTCTGAGACGAGTTTTATATTTTAGCCCGCAAATATGAGATGCTGTGAGAGTAATAAAGTTCAAGAGTTTATGTAAGAGGTTTCCTTTCCTCACTGCTGTGTGTTGCTAGAAGTTGTGCTCAGCTGTTTTGGGTTATGATATGTTCCAGTTTTTATCTGTTGAAATAAATCCTCTCCCCCTTTAGTAATCTTCCTCCACCACACGCTGGGAAATAAGATGACAAGATCAGATTTAGATGGTAGTATTTAAACACTTCACACAGTGTCTGTTCCAGGAATAAAAAGCCTGGTGATGTTTCTCTTTTTCTGATTTTCTGCATGTTTTGCATCAATCTGCTTAAAAGATAATGTTCAGTCTTGCAGAGTATTCGGTAGCTGCACTGTCATAAACTATTGAACCATGTCCCATGCCTGGCCTGTAGATGCATTTTGGGTTGTCTTGTCTTTTCATGGTTCACTCAGTGCTATTGTGATAGAGTGACCATCATTAGGGGTGTGGGTGTTCTCACTGTTCTGCCAATGAGTCTCTTTGTCTCTTTGGTTTAGTGGTCAGAGCCCCAGGATGGTACCCCAGAAGGTCCGTGTTCAGGTCCCGGCGGGGCAACGCTCCTCTATATGTAACCGGTTGGGATTTCACTCTGCGTTGTGTTAGTTGAAATAAAGATGACTCCGAGACAGGTGAAGATTCATACAATGTTTTAGTGATGATTCTGCAATTTTCAGACACAGTACACATTCACCATGGGGCTTGGGGCTGCACTCCCACTCCTCTTCCCACAGCATACAGAGACAGGGCAAGTAGTTTTTACAATAAACATATTTAACAGTAGCACTAAACATGGTGAAAACATATGAGAAAACCAAATAAAATCGCTAGGTTAAGAGAAGTGCTACCAAAAACCTAGCCTGCTTCTCATTATAAACTCAGTGTGCCCTGGCTAGCTAGCTTAGCAAAACTCTGCTAGCATAACGAGTGAGTTAGCTAAGTTGCCAGGGTCACATTTCCATTTCTAAACACAGCATACACAAATAACGAAAATAAACACACACCTGGAATTTCAGACACAGTATATAATCACCATGGGGCTTGGGGCTGCACTCCCACTCCTGAGAAGAGCATAATAAGAAATGCTAAATAATCATGACTAGCGTTAGCAACGCTAAGCTAAAAGATTGTCACGATGCTACCGGCTTATGTTACACCGGGTGGCGCTAACACATCAAAGTACATGAAACCAGGCATCATATTCGTGTAATACATTAGGAAAGTGGTAATACATGGAATAGTGTTCAGGATTACTGTGATAAAAGTGATGGATGACAGAATAGAAAGAAGATTTAAGTAAGATTAGGGAAAGAGAAAAGTGGAGAAACATACCTCTTCCCACAGCATACAGAGACAGGGAAGAGGATATGGAAAGCATAGAAATATGAATCAGACAAACGGAAACATTAGAGGGGGATAGAAGGAGGGGGGCAGGAAGCTCCATAGACACCCATGACAGGGAAGAAGGCTACTGTAAGTCTACTGTAACCAAGGTGTGTCAAAATAAAAACCCATCTTTGTGTAATTATACTAAATAAAGAAAGGGTCTAAAAGCACACTGTTACATCTGCTAGAGTTATTATTCATTTACCGTATTTTTTGGACTAGGCCTACATGTCGCTCCGGAGTTTAAGTCGCAATGGCCCAAAAATGCATTTTGAAGATGAAAAAAACATATATACGTCGCACCGGACTAATCGTTGCACATTTTTGAAAGGTTATTCTATCCATGGAATCTATGTTGTGATAGCTGGCGCATGGTAAGCTGCTGCTCAAAGACGGCATTGTTTTATAAACCAGCATCTGAAGCCGTGGCAACGCATTCAGGGGTGGTGGTAGGCCTAATGCACCAACTAAGCTGGTTTGCCAACCGCCATAAAACCACAAAAAGAAAAAGAAGAAGAAACAGTGATAACGCAAGGCAAGGCATTGACCCTTGCCTACAAAACCATCACAGGAACGGCCCCAGCTTATCTGAAGGACCTACTAACGCCTTATGTTACTGGACGAGAACTGCGCTCATCCAGCACAAGCCGCCTGGCTCTGCCATCCAGTCGCTCTAGGTACTCCCAGTCAAGATTGTTCTCCGTTGTGGTACCCAAGTGGTGGAACAGTCTCCCAGAGGCAGCAAGACTAAGCACATCTCTTGCAGCCTTCAAGAAACAACTAAAGACATTCCTCTTTCGAGAGAATCTACTAGACTAATGCTTGAACTGGCCTTGCCCCAGGGCAGACTCCTGACATGATGTTTAGTTTAGTTTAGTTTAGTGTGTGTGTGTGTGTGTGTGTGTGTGTGTGTGTGTGTGTGTATGTGTGTGTGTGTACTCGTTATTTACTCTTTATGATAAAAAATAAAAAAAAATAAAAAAAACCTAACCCTCTTTGCAACTGCACTTGTTGTTCTGTATATCTCCTGTGCACTTTATTTGCTTGTGATGTTGGCTTGATTATGTCCTCTTTTGAAAGTCGCTTTGGTTATAAAGCGTCTGCCAAATGCAATGTAATATAATGTAATGTAATAACGCGCCATGTTGCCCTGTAGTCAGAACAACGTTCAATTTTCGGCATTGTTTTGCGTTTGGACCGTGGGAGGGTTCGAGGCAACTTTGTTCCGTCTCCAGAGCACGTTTCTTTACCCCCTTTTCTGAGACTTCAGCCCATGACGGTATCAAAGGTGAGGGGGATTTCATCCATGTTGTGTAGCCTATACCATAGTAGTGTCACGTTGTGCTCGTTTGCCAGAAACTCGCGGAAATGACCGATTTTCACCTGGAAGTCGGCTGACTGTCTTTAATAACACAGACGCTCGTTCTCGGACAGAGAGGCGATTGCGTTGCATAGCGCAAATAAATCCACGAGAGGGGATTGCATTGCATAACGCGATAAATCCACGAGGTCCCTGACTTCCGCAAAAAGTCCTATTCATTTCTTTGGCAATGTCATGGAGCCCGTAACAAGACCGTTGACTCGCAGCGCGCGCGTTGTTCGAGAACACATTTGTCCTGTATTCAGCTCTTCTTCTAGACGTGGGCCTTGAATCTTCAGATAGCTTTTTTTTTCACAACATGCACATTTTCCTCCGCTTTTCTCCAGTCCCCAAACAGTTTTCCATTGCATCCAAACTTTCGTTCAGCTGCCCTATTGCCATTTTCGGCTGCATATTTAATTACTTTCAGCTTGAACTCAGCAGTAGGCTATATTAACTTCTTTTGGGTGGTATATTTCTATTCAGTCGTCATTGTAAATGCTATTTTTTGTTGTGGTAAGTTGTAACATTTTTTCTATCAGTGGTATTAGGCAACACAACATAGGCCTAGTTGCGCACATAGTGCTCTCCGGTGGAGGAAAAAAAACATATATATGTCGCACCAGAGTATATGTCGCATGTCCAGCCAAACCATGAAAAAAAGTGCGACTTGTAGTCCGAAATAGTCCGCGTGTGTGTTTGTGTGTGAGTGGGCGGGGGAGGGGTGAGATTTTTAAAAAAAATGTTTGTGTGTGTGTGCATGTGTGTGTGAGAGAAAGAGTCAAAGCCGGGGTGTACATTAAAGTGATCGGGAGTTTTCCCGGCCCAAACCATCGACGTGGCCCATGGCGATAACTAATTTTAACCCTTTTTTTGGGTCACTTTTTGTGTCTTATTCTTGCATTAATATCAATTAAGTTGAAACAGCCAGCTGCATCATAGTGAATTAAATAGGTCCAGAGCCCCTTCCTAGAAAATCTGTGGTTCCACTACCATGTAAGCAGCATAATTCCCCCCGACCCCTCCCACGTGTTTCAGGCCCAAGGCGCGAAACAGAGCGTCAGTGAAGGAAAGCAGAAAGAGGCTGGGCGGAACGGAGATGGCTAAAATAAAAAAAAGAAAGGAGGTGGCAGCCAAATGTGCCAAATTAACTGACATCTTCTCAAGACAAGCTGGTAGGTTACTGAAAGAGATATAGATAATTGGCCTGGTTGTGAATTTTATCATATAACGTGGCGAGCGTTTGCAACTGTCCAGGGCTGGACTGGCCATCTGGCGTACCGGGCAAATCCCGGTGGGCCCTCGCGCGTCTCGGGCCCTCCGAGGGCCAGAAATAATAATAATAAAATATATATTTCTTTTTTTGTCTGCGACGGTAAAAAAAAGACACATTGGAGCCCATTGGATGCTTCTTTTGATGTACATTGTGCTAGTCCAATGAAATGCTTTGGTTCTCCAAGGCCCGCCCCTCCCTTCAGACCCTCTTTTGATAAAACTCATCTTCACCTCAAATGTAGTTGACTGGCTATGCTGTTAAAACTACACGACAGAGAGGACGCAAAATGGAGAAAGAAAAGAGTGGCTATGACAAGCGCAAGAAAAAGAGAAAGCAGAAACTTAGAGGAAGCAACAAAATGTGCTAAAATCACTGACTTATTTAAAACTAACAGCATAGCCTAAGCTCGCGCTCATGTTTCGGCCCGGAGATGGGGAACCACTGCCAGACAGCTCGATCTCAGGTTGGGACAGACAGTGGGGCTGTGGCCGCGAGTGCACAGGTGCAGAATGAAGAGGAGGTGTAGGAGATGGTTCGAGCAGGGGAAGAAACGAGGAGGAGACGTTACATAAGACGTGACCCAGGGAGAAATTGAGGTTAGCTTTCACCCCCAACACACCCGATATGCTAGCAGCCAATGCATAGCCAAATTACCCCATTACCCATACCGTCGCTGGTTTTAGCTACGAGTTCGGCGTTTCGTTTCCCATTGCCTGAGACCAAGTTGTCATCCTGACTTTATCAAATCAGTCATAAACATAGTGTATACCCATTTTGATACATTTCCATGCACTTCTCTTGTGATGTTTTGCCAGCATAAAGAACTCTTTCATTTGTCTTGAGCTGTTGTCGTGATGATGTGCTGTTTAAGTTGTGCTAGTGCCCTGTCCTCTCCAGAACTGCGAGTACCCGCTGGCTACCAGATTACTGTAGGTAGCTACTTCGGCGTTTCCCCCATTTATTGCCTGACACTCCCTCCCCACTCGCCCAAATCAGTCACAAATACCTATTTGGTTTGTTTTCATAAACTTTTCTTGTATTGTTGCGCCAGCATAATCTTCCATTTCTCTTGACGTGTCAGCTGTCACAAGGACAAGTGCTGTCTTAATTCCGTGTTACGGCATCCCCCTTTCCCTTTCGCCTATTCAACAAATATCTCATGTTGTATTTTTTCACTCTACTGCTTGTGCAACGATGATGTTTTTTTTAACGAAATGAGTTTTTGTTATATTTTGCTTCTGCAATGGCATGCCACGTCATTAATAAGACATCTGAATGAATAGTTGCGTCTTTGCATGGTAGTCAGATGGATAAGTAAGACCGCGTGCTACTGTTTGGGAATCGTTGGCTATGCAGCCGCTCACTTTATTATATAACCTGCTGTGAAACATGGTGGCGTAACTTTGTTTTGGCAATGTCTATGTTGGAAGTCCAAGCAATACGAAGTGGTCACTTGGTTTTGCTGTGGTGAAAAAATGGCAAGTGTCCGAAAACAATACCCCACTCTACTGTCAGACATAATGACAATCCTAGGTTCTTTCTTTTCTCAGTTTATGCCTAGACTAGACAAAATGGTTTGGTTCGCATTTGGAAAGGGGAGGGGGGGCATGTTAACATGCCATTTAGCAAGCTGGCTTTTACTGTACTGACTGTATCTGTGGACTGGAGCAATTCGGTGTGTGTGTCTATGTGTGTGTGTGTGTGTGTGTGTGTGTGTGTGTGTGTGTGTGTGTGTGTGTGTGTGTGTAATCAAGAATAAAGTTAATTATGCTCTTCTCTCTATCTCCTACCCCCAAACATACTCAGAACTTTAGAAGCAGGATGAAGGGAACATGAGGGTTCACTGCAATAGAGGCTTAGGCGCTGGGCCCTCAGGTGTCAAAAAGTGCCCGGGTCCTTTTCAGATCCCAGTCCAGCCCTGCAACTGTCACAACTGTCAACTTACTGTCAACTTTTAAAAATGTCACAATGTAGGCTATAGGATTATCTATGCTTTAAAGTGCATTCCTATTTCCGTAGAAGAACCGAAAACTTGTTGCTTTACATGCCAGTTAACCATTTTGATGAACAGATTGCCAAACGCTTCATCACGCTTTATTTGTAGCCTACCACCAGCGCGCACAGGTTAACGCAATAGACTCTAAATAGCCTAGGCTATAACGTGGCGATGTTTTGCGATGTCAAATCAACTGTCAACTTACTGTCAGCTTTTAAAAAGTCACAATGTAGGCTTGATGGCCTATGCTATGGTTTAGAAGTGCATTCCTATTTTCATGGAAGAACCAAAAACTTGTTGCTTTACATTACATTCCATTTGATGAAGAGAGTTGCCAAACGTTTCATCACGCATTATCTTGCAATAGGTCTTCCACCGGCGCGTACATATCAGATATTAACGCAATAGATTAAACAGGGGCTATTACATTTGTTGTTAAATAGGCTATTTGTTATTAAATGCACGTCAAACATGCTGTTTAAATCATTTATAAGTGCTGTATACCAATATTGCTCTTGGTTCGCGCGCACGGGGACAGTTTAGTTGTCTTTTTAAAAATTAATTACTGGAGAGTTTGCACGTTCTATCCGCGGAATCAGCATCGTGAAAGCCCTCAGCGAATGTCCATTCATTGTAATGTGAGCTGAGCCCCTTCACGCCTGCGGGAATCTATTCTATTTTCAAGTTGCAATGCCACGAATACATGCAGACACGTTCGCCTACATCCCGTGCTTGCAGTGTGTATCGTCAAGGAACGAAATCCTTACATTTGCCGTGTTTAATAGACAGTTTCAAACTCGCCGTCATGCTTTAGCTCCTCTGCAACTGTAGCCTATTTCGTCTCGCTGTTATAGCGTGCAGCATTTCCACAGGTGCGCAAACATCAACTCAATATGAAATGTCTTCTTTAGCCTATGGAATGCTTTCTAGCATCAGCGCAGCAGGCCACTGATGATCCAGATGAGGGCAGGAGTAGGCCTACTGAAGGGCCAGGTAGAGGAAGAGGGTTAGTCAAAATAGATGTTTATGATGATAGGCCTATAAAATATGGCATAGTCTACAGACGAAAACCATGATATGTGTAGATTAAATAATGTAGATGATTTAACAAAGCCAAATTAAATAAGTAAACAAATAAGTGAATGAAATGAAAGGATAGGCTGTATGCAGAATGCAGTATAGTAGGCATGGAGCCCAGGACCACATGTGGAAACGGGTAGCAGGATTTAAGATGAACTAATTGCTGAAAATGCATCAAAATAAGACCAAATGAAATAGGCAACCACTGTTTAATCAATAATTGTCTACA
This sequence comes from Engraulis encrasicolus, assembly GCF_034702125.1. Classification (NCBI taxonomy): domain Eukaryota; kingdom Metazoa; phylum Chordata; class Actinopteri; order Clupeiformes; family Engraulidae; genus Engraulis; species Engraulis encrasicolus. The sequence goes on along the minus strand of NC_085880.1, from coordinate 46,598,339 downwards.
GCCTACATTACTTGTTAATTGTTAATTAAAATCGTTAGGCCTACATTTAATTGAATTGTTAAATTAGGCTATAGGGAAGTCAGATGCTAAGAGGGAGGCGTGCATTTTGTCCTCAGTATCAGAGTGGCCTGAATTTGAATTAAATTCCCGGACTGAGAAAAGGGTCCACTCCGAGCCTGGAAAGGGTGTTGAGGTGGTGTGTGTGTTGTGAAGGAGCACGGGGGAGGCTGAATAGGGGTCTTAGGAGGAAGAGTTGTTAACATACACACACACACACACACACACACACACACACACACACACACACACACACACACACACACACACACACACACACACTCCCCTATCTGACTGGAGGTCTCAGGAGGATGAGATGAGGTGTGTGTGGGCAGCAGGGCTCAGGGCTCTGTGTGCCATTCAGTGTCCAATCTCCATCATCCCTATATCGGCATTATCCATTTCACCTTTGATTTATGGCAAAGTGCAACAAACAGGAGAACGGAGAATACAACAGGCGTCAGTAGAGATAGGCGGACAGGACACGCGTACATAAACAATCACAGTGATAATTGATTTGATTCCCTCTCTGGAATTCTGATGAGTAATCTCCTCAAACAATATTTTATTCTGCTCAACAACAACAAATGATATTCATGGCTGTTGAGGTGGTATACTATAGCAGGACAACAAAGATGTTTTAATTAAAAACAAATTAGGATTCGAGGAGGGGGGCTGATACCACACCACAGGGGATACATTTAGTGCATGTTTAAGTGAATTATGAGGGAAATTAGAGATCTTGATGCCACCTAAGCCTGACAGACAGCAGAAGACAATCTATTAAGTGTAGCATATTGAAGCCTTGTAGACCTATTAAGTGTATCATATTGAAGCCTTATAGACTTATTAGACTTTAAGGGTTACATTTTAATCTTTAAAGTACCACATGGTTGCGTATATAGTTTTTCTTGTTTGTTTGTTTTTTTTTTTTGCTGTGAACATGTATTTTCTCTACATTAAAGCAACTGTGGAAAAGAAGACTCTACAAAGGCTCAAAGGACATCAGGGGTTTCAATCAGTGGGAATTAGTCCTGTTGTCAGTGTTGATGTGCAGTAAATCCTTTACCATTCCATGATTCCTGAAATATGGAAGGTGATACTGAGCAATTGTTTTACTTGACGCTGGCGTCATATGTATGACATAAGAATGTCATAACAGTGTCGGAACACATGCATGTGTCATAAACATTATGTCAATGTCATAAACATTTTGTGACTTGGTCATTCAGTGACATTCGGTTATGGTTGAGACAGCCCTACCAAATTCAACTTTTCATGACCATAAACCGTTTATGACATTGATATCATGTTTATGACTCATCCATGACACTTATATGACACTGTTATACGTACGTAAAGTATTATCTTTTTGGGCAGGCCTTCATTTATTTATTTATTTATTTATTCATGGTATGACAGGGATAGAGGGACAGGAAAAGAGTGAGGAGAGAGTGAAAGGGAAGGATTAGGAAATGACCCAGGCCAGAATCGAACCCAGTACAGCTATGAAGTCATTTGTTTATTGCTACTTTCCACTTAAACTTATTTGAAACAGCACAACTGATATAATGATATGGTATGCATGTACAAACTACAAAACTACTCCACATTGTTGGCCAAGCCATTTTGTAGCTGCAATGCACTGTATGGGTATTACAAAAGGACATAACACTTACTCAAGTATATCGCTCTTCTGGGCATGTACTGTAAAAGGACGTGAAACTTTGGCCCAAAAGCGTAATAAATCCAGTCTGGAGAGACTATTCCAATGTGCTGGGCAGAGGACCAAAACTACCAACTCCTAAAAAAAGCTCCAATATGCTAAAGCACATTAACAAAGGGCAAAAGGTGTCAATTGTGGATAATAAAATGCCGGAGAAATGTTTAGCCAAAACTTTTCCTTGCATACTTTCCCGTTGTTTCTTGGACGATTAGTGCCCATAAATATTCCTTAGGGCTATTGACCTTTTTCGTCTTCTTTTTTTTTTGAATCAAGTGTGCATTATATGTCTTGCCCGTTCTGAAAATGGGATTGGAGTCATGCAGACTGACCAACCACATAAGCTGAACTGCACAATAACTGTCTTCGCATTTATTCAAGAGTACAGGAGGTCTTGGGGTTTCTACAAGAGTACAGGAGGTCTTGGGGTTTCTACAAGAGTACAGGAGGTCTTGGGGTTTCTACAAGAGTACAGGAGGTCTTGGGGTTTCTACAAGAGTACAGGAGGTCTTGTGCTCTCACAAAGGTCCTTTTGTGGGAACTTGACTGTGGCCACAGTGCAGTGCTGCTCTTCTTTCCATTTGTCCTGAGTGTACAGTAGCTAAGGGAAACAAGAAGAGGCACAGCACTCTGGTATACTTAACTTTGCTGCCTTTTTATTTAGTGAACAATACGTTTCGCTTGAGGGAAAAAAAGCAACAAAATTAAGTCCACCAGAGTGCAGTAATTCTTGTTTCCCTTAGATTACTGATAACTGAACTTTTGCGAGCACCTGAAAAGTTTCAGGTGTTTGTTTACAGTAACTTAGCCAATGTCTATAGTCAAACTTCTCTGGAGTGTGAAAGAATTTGTTAAGACTGTTTTATTTGCAGTACACACACACACACACACACACACACACACACACACACACACACACACACACAGGTTGTTGTTTTTTTTGTTTAGGGTTTTTTTTTAAATTAGAGATAGGCCTTCTATTTAGATGGGCCATCCCATAGGTCTATATTTAATATAGCCAGTCGACTGAGCTGAACATGATTTGGTAGAAAAGCATGGGGCTGTGTAAGGGGCTGGTCTAGGCCAAAACTGCCCTGAGCTGGTTTTCAATCCCATGCCAATCCTGACTGGACATGACTGGACTGGACTGCAGTGCGGTTGGCTGGCAGAGTCAGTGTGTGTGTGTGTGTGTGTGTGTGTGTGTGTGTGTGTGTGTGTGTGTGTGTGTGTGTGTGTGTGTGTGTGTGTGTGTGTGTGTGTGTGTGTGTGTGTGTGTGTGTGTGTGTGTGTGTGTGTGTGTGCTGCCATAGTCATGGGCAGCGTTAGCAGGGGCATGGAACAGCAAACACAACCGTTCCCACTCACTGGCTCTGACATGTCAAGTGACGGGGGGTTGGAGGGAGCAACTTGGAGGACCGTGGACAGATTTGGGTATAGCAAGAAATGTTTTGAAAGAAAAAATATGTATATACAGCTCCAGGCCTTTTTTTTAGAATACCAAGAAAAAGTTGATTTATTTCCATAATTCCATCAATAATGTTGCGTTCATGATGCGTTTAACATTGAAGTCAATGGCAGAAACGGTGCATGGGAGTTATGGAAGCCCAGATATCCTTGATGCTTTGCAGTCAGCTGTTCTTCTTTGTTGACCTCATGACCCACACTTCACTCTTCAATATACCCCGTAGATTTCCATGCCACATTTTGGTGTTAACTCAGCAGTTTAATTGTAACTCAACAGAAATAAAACCCCATTCATTTTCAATGGGGTTTCATTTCTGGTTATTTAGAATTAAACTGGTGAGTTAGCGCCAAAACGTGGCATGGAAATCTACAGGGTAAATTGAAGAGTGAAGTGTGGGGTACCAGGTCAACAAACAAGAACAGCTGACAGCAAAGCATCAAGGATATCTGGGCTTCCATAACTCCCATGCACTGTTTTTGCCATTGACTTCAATGTTAAACGCATCATGGCCATTATGAAGACAGATAATGTCCTAACCAAGTATTGACCATTGCATGTTATGTAGAAAGTACCAAATTTCAACTGATTTAATGTGACCCGAATTTTGATGAAGAAAAATGTGATTTTATAACAATATTCTAATAATGCGAATTCCCCAATTCATGGGTTTTTTGAGCTGGAAGGCCAACGTATATGAAAAGAAAAAAATTAATGATTGGAATAGTTAAAAAACTGGGCCATGAATCTACAATCCATGACATTATTGATGGAATTATGGAAATAAATCAACTTTTTCATGCTCTTCTAATAAAAAGGCCTGGAGCTGTATAAGATGTGAAGAAAGAAAGAAAAAAGTTAGGTTTGGAGAGAGGGCTTGGGGACTGGCATGACAGACCAATCCGGGTTCAACAGAGTGTTAGAAAAGTAATCCTAATATTTGTGTGCTGTCAGTTTAACAGTTCATGTTGAGGTTTTGTGGGTATGGGACTTTCTAAGGGCGTTTATCAGTTTGTTTGTGTGTGTGTGTGTGTGTGTGTGTGTGTGTGTGTGTGTGTGTGTGTGTGTGTGTGTGTGTGTGTGTGTGTGTCTGCCTGCCTGCCTGCATATGTGTGTGCTACCATGGGTGAATGTCTGTATTCTCCTGGCTTTGTTTTGAGATATGTCTGTGTGACGGCATGATACGGTCACTGCAGGTGGCGTGCATTGCAAGGGCATGTGTTTTGTTAAATCTGGCCTATAAAATGGCTGTCATGTCCACTCAGGCTCTGCTTTGATCATAAGCCAGTCAGTCCTGTGGGCGACCCGCACACTACACCGCCAGAAACACCTTGACCGGCCGTTCCCCTTCTGCTAATGTAAACCCCCCACCTTCGCAAAACACACACGCAAATACACATGCAGGCCCGCGCACGCGCGCGCGCGCACACACACACACACACACACACACACACACACACACACACACACACACACACACACACACACACACACACACACACAGTCACTCCGTAACGCAGCTTCAGTGGAGCGTGGAGAAGGCCATTCCGGAACTGAGTATCGCACAGAATGTAAAACAGCGTTCTCATTTTTCACTGCTGATGTGGAGACATTGCACTGTTCACTCACAGAGCTGAGATTACATTTATGTTCAAGTTACAGTGTTTGTTTGTTTGTCCGTTTGTTTTCTTCACTTTGCTTTGGCTCTTGTAGTGTGGCCAAGCAATCCCACATTTTTATTTTTATTTGTGATGCATTATGTCCCATGTGTCTGTTTGTCACTCCTCACAACGTAGAGACTAGGAGACAGTTGTACTAAGTTTCACTTTATCACACCCTTAGTTTCATTCTCACACAGCTGTAGTGGTGAAAGGGAGAGAGGAAGTCAGGTATTAGAGAGGCTACAGCCAGAACAAATGGGAGATACACAGTACAGTACAGTCCAGTGTAAGTGTTTCAACTCTGTAAGTCATAGTTTGATTTAAGAAACGCTGTAGGCTTTTAAACAGGCCAAGCATGAAAATGTGGAAATGTAATTTGTGACCTGAGTGTGTATGTGCGTATGTGTGGAATGGCACTGACTGTCTCTTTCTGTCCCCCCTGCTCTGCTCTTTCCCATCCTCCCCACCCCCACACTAACTCACCCCGCTCTCTTCATATCACCTTGTGTGTACCCATCATATACTCCCATTTGCTTTTGCCTTTCTTGTTGGCTTCCCTTTACTCATGTCTTCCTTGTATTCCTTGTATTTAATTTTATTCTATTCTATTCTCTCTTTTGTTTTATTTTCGTCTGCTTTTTTAATTCTCACATCATTAAATTCCTCCTGCATATTTTCTTAATATCTGGCTTTGTCATTTTGTTTTTTGTTCCTGTTCCTGCCCATTCTCTATCCGTCTCCCCATTGGCCCCCCTTGCCCCCTCTCCACCCCCTATCCACCCTAACCCCTCTCTTCCTCCTCCACCCTAACCCCTCTCTTCCTCCTCCACCCTAACCCCTCTCTTCCACCTCCACCCTAACCCCTCTCTTCCACCTCCACCCTAACCCCTCTCTTCCACCTCCACCCCCTATCCTGCCCCTATGTCCTTGTCCCCTCAACTTAAATCTCCAACTCCCACAACTCCACACCTCTCATCTCTTGCCCCATCTGCCCTGCATTGTATCCCACCACCCGACTTCTCTCCTCAACACCCTCCTCCCTACTACCTCCACCCCCTTTCCCCTAACCCCTAACCAAACCAACCCTCCACCCCCCACCTCCACCACCCCTTCTGTGTGCAGGACAAGGAGATGAACCTGGAGCAGGTGCACCAGCGTTTAAGCAGCCTCCTGGACGACGACCTAGCGCACAAGCAGCTGCCGGGCACGGCCAGGGGCAGCCAGTCTATGGAGATCTCTGCGCTGGACATCGGCAGCAGCAGCGTGCCGCCCTGTCAGAGCCCCCTGGAGGTTGCTGCTGCGCGGGACTTCCCGGGGGCCTCACTCGGGGGGTCGAAGGGGTCGGCCCGGGGTCTGTCTGTGAGCACCTTCCTGCAAGAGGGCAGACATTTTACCTGTACATATGTAAATAACAAGAGACAGAGGTGAGTAAAAGTGTATTTTTTGACTATTCTTAATTTTTTGAAAATTAAGTTTAAAAATACTAAAATATATGAAAAGACTGTTTGAATAGTTCTCTCATAAAAAGTTTTTTTGTTACAACGATGACTGTAAAAGGTCATGTTTGTTCATTTCTAAAACCACACATTCCTTCTCTCACAAGACTTCTGACTTATCAGTATGCTGCAAAATGAAGGGACCTCAAGAAAAAGAATGTGGGCTCTGAAAAGATATTTACCGACAGTATCCTTCCAGCCTCCGCGATTGTTGACAGTACATTGATAAGAATGTTGAAAAAAAAAATCCGGAATTAATATTGATGCTAGGCTAATGTTTCGACAGTCCACAGCAGCCATTGTCTATTGTTAGCATATGAATGTGACATCTCTACCGTGTGTTATCTTAGTCATATCTCTATTTGAAGTGAAACTCGGCAGCCTGATATGCCATCTATAATCCCTTCAGCAATGCGGTTGCATTTGAAGGTCTGTGTGAGACTCAGGGCTCCTGTCATAGTTGATTTATTTTCACAAGGATGTGACATTCACACTGGGCTTTCAATGTTCTTGTAAGAGTGGAGCGCCTGATTCTCAAGAGACAGAAGTCAGAAATGCTTTTAAGCCCTTCAACCCAGTCCAAAACCTAAAAAATGCGAAAACAGCTGCAAGCTACAAATAAAGTGAGATGGTTTTTTTTAGCTAACTATAAATTTAACAATGCAACCTTGATGTGAAATGTTCTGGACACAAACACCATGTACAATAGAACGGCTGACATCTACTCCCTACCAGACGAGAACAAAATGTCACAATATGTTGATACCATAGCCTACATGAAACGAGACAGTCAGCATAGAAAAGAAATCAGTGAATCTGGCCTTCTCCATTTCTTTGTTGTTCTCTAAAAGAGAGAATCACTGCTGTGGCCACCCAAAACAGACAATCCCACCACTGGAGCCAGCACTTTCAAATGCAAACCTGATTGAAATTGACAGTGGCAAACACCTGCAATTTTGGTGCTCTACTAGAAACTTAGTTTAGTATACATGGGGTTTTTTTTGTAGCAAGGTGCTGTGAGGAGGGGCAAGATACTGGCAGCCAACCATGTGAGATAATTTTTTGACCGACAGCTGTTTCCAACAATCAGAGGTTGAGTTGTGCGCAGCCAGGGTCGCGCAGCCAGGGGAAAAAAAGAAAAAAAACATGTATAAACAGGGTATGGTTGGTGAACTGAAATTGGGCCCGTGGCTTGCATTCAGTGGTTCCAAACTTTTTCCCTTGTGCACCCCCTTGTACATTTCACTGTGGTTCGCGCACCCCCTAAGTGAATGTTTTGGTGTACTTATGGCCACTCAAATATGGCTTCACTGCACAAATCATTGCACATTATGCAGAGTCATTTAGGGAATCATTTCCAATAGTAGAACATTTCAATTACACTTGTAATGTAATTGTAGAGTAATTGTAATGTAATTTCAATTACACTTGTATGTAGTAAATGTAGACATGGTCTAATTACTTACTGGTGACGTGTCTTTGTGCAGTGAAGCCCACAATTTCCTCCAGCTGAACACAGATAAAACTGAAGTAATTATATTTGGGAAAAGAGAGGAGAGACAAAAGGTTGCTACTATCCTTGAAACGAAGGGACTGAAAGCAAGGGAAACAGTTAAAAATCTTGGGGTCCTCATTGACAGTGACCTAAACTTCAACAGTCACATGAAAGCTATTGCTAAGTCTGCATTTTATCACATAAAAAAACCTCTCTAAATTTATGGGCCTTATGTCTAAACATGATCTGGAGAAGCTAATACATGCCTTCCTTTCTAGTAAGGTTGATTACTGTAACAGTCTTTTTACTGACCTCCCCAAAAAGACCATTAAACAGCTTAAACTTGTACAAAATGCAGCAGCAAGGGTTCTTACAAAAACAAGGAGGTTCGATCACATTACTCCAATTTTAAGATCGCTGCATTGGCTCCCAATAAGCTACAGAATTGATTTTAAGGCAATGCTACTTGAGTTTAAATCATTAAATGGAATGGGACCCACATATCTTCTGGATATGTTTCAGCTGTATGCACCAACCAGGGCCTCGTTTCCCTATAACGATGGTTCTTAGCCTTATGTGTGTCGTTAACCAGTGATCCTACGAATGTTCTTAGATTTTCTACGACTGTTTCCCAAAGACATTCTTACATGAACGCGCGTGCACAGCCTCTAAGATCATTCGTAGCGTCGCTCTTAAGGATCGCTGTCCACATATGTGGTGCTGAAGTGTACTCGGAGTGAACTGCGCCGTCATCTGCTGCTAAACCATTTACAAAATGTAAGGCGGGTGTCAGTATCAAAAGTTGTTTTCTATAAGGGTGGGACTACATTTGTAGCAGTTTGCAACTATCGACAGGAGTTATTGTTGGCAAATGAAATAAAATGCACACACACAATGAAATCATGCAAAACTCCCAACTGACGGCAATAATAGAGTTCTTCAGTAACGCGGAAGCATGTAGTAGATTGTAGTCTTTCATGTTAGCATTTAAGGACTTCCTGGTTCGTATCGGCTTCCGGCTTCCATTGGGAATGAATAGGGGCCAGTTTCAAATAAGCTCCGAGTGCTTACGCTCCGAGTGCTCACGCGCTTAGCGAACCCCCGCAAACTGTCGAGGGTGTTAAAAATAGGCTGTAGGTATGACATGGTTGATCATTTTGTGTCAAACTTCGACGTAAATACGATGTTGCGTCCAAATGCTAAACCCGGAAACTTTTGGCGACTACAGAAGCGGCGCCGGCATGTACGTGCGCAGGGTTGTACCCATGGCAACCAAAGGAAAATATGTAGTTCGGAAGTTTTAATGATCAGAAACGGGTTAGCAATATTGAATTAAAATCGTCATGATTTAACATGTGAATACACCAACATGATGATACGATCCGTTCCACTAATGAGAAAGGGATGCGGGGACACGCTAATGTTCGTTGTTGGCGTGCAACTTATATTTTTGCCAAACCTGAATCTCTATGGCGTTTTGCAATGTAAAAAATCCCCAGGGAACCGGTAGTCCAAACGCCGCATACAAGTTGACGTCAACGCTGAAGAGCTCTATGAGCTACGCCGTTAAGACCCAGATAAAGCGCGTGCACTTGGCTACTGCAGCTTAATATTTAAGAAGACAAGTAGGCTAGGCCTAGTTGGAGTTCCAAATTGGGATGCGCAAAGTTACAACCTCAAGGCGTTCAAGGCTTGACAACTGTCGGGAGCACGTCAGCATGCTGTTATGAAAAACAATGTCCATCAAAATTGACACATCCCCTCGCTGCCTTTTTGTTATTGCTTAGCCTACTAGAGTCGGAATAGGTAGAGGAGCTTGGCATATGTGGTGAGCGGTGCGCAAAGTCCCGCACGCTCAAGACTTTCACAACTGTGAGGACATTTTTGTACGGCAGTCTGCTGTTATTAAAACAAAAAATCTACACGAATCCCCATGCTGCCTTTTTATCATTTTATCATTTTTGTCATAGCTTACCCTTCGCCTACAACTATCATGTATTTTCGGCGTCGCCTTCCCTTTCTTAGGCTACTTGAAAATGAAAGAGGGTGCAACAACTCGCTGACCATTTTTCTTCAAAAAATATAAAATAAATAAAGTTTCGGAAGTGGCCCTCCGACATCAACACTCTTGTCTCTGGTTGCCGAAGAAGCCCCTTATTCATTTTGCCTTGTTCTTGTTCATGAAGCACCCACACAAATTATGATTGATCACAGTTTAATTATGCCCAGGTTTATCAAACACATTGCTTTTATTTTATAGGCCTACACATCCACAATTAATGTTACCTTCTTATTTTCGTTGCAGTGTCAACTGTGCTGCCATGATATTTAGGCTACACTCCCGTCTTAAAACATCAACTTGAAGCGCAAGTTTCCTCTTTTCCTATGGGTGTCTCCACTGTGCCATGCCTCTCGCGTCTTAAAACAGCAATCTTATGCGCAGGTTTCTTCTTTTCCCTTCATATCCTGTGGGTGTCTCCACTGTGCCATGCCGCTACGATCAATCTTAGCGCGTTAAGACTACTCTAGACCACTCGTGGATTGCTCTTAGAGTTACGTGTCAACCTGCGATGGTTCTTTGCTAAGTTGGCTTTGGGAAACGCTCCGTGAGCTCTACGATGGTGTTACGTGTGAACTTAAGTAGCACGTAGCGTTAAGTAGTACTTAAGGCCCTTTCGGAAACGAGGCCCAGGTCACTAAGGTCAACGGAGAAGAATTTGCTGGTGATTCCAAAAGTCAAAACAAAGTGTGGAGAGGCAGCCTTTAGCTTCTATGCTTCAAAGCTTTGGAACCAGCTTCCAGATGACGTAAAAAATGCACCCACTATTGATAGATTTAAATCTAAACTCAAGACAAAGCTGTTCTCAGATGCTTTCCCTATTTTTTTTATTACTATTATTTTTATTTTTATGTTTATTCAATTTTTTTAAATTTTATTTTATTATTATTTTTACCTTATGTTTTATCTTAATGTTTTAAATGTTTTTTGACTCTAATTTATTTCCTTCTTTCTTCCCTGTTAACTTTGTGAAGCACATTGAGTTGCACCTGTGTATGACATATAAATAAACTTGCCTTGCCTTGAGGACAACATGGACATGGACCCTGGGCCAGCCATTTGGTGATCGGAAGGGAAGTAAGATAGTGTTCATCAGGGGAGCAACTCTTAAACTAATGATTATTGATGACCTTCGTCTCAATCATCATCAGTTTGAGTCACATGATTCTCATAACTTTGTCAAGAGTTTCTCTGCGTAGAGAAGTGGCAGGAACTGTACCCACAATAGACTTGTGACAACGAAGCGTGACAATGTGCATATCTATAAAAGAGAATTCATTTAGAAATGCCTGAAGGAATTCGGCAGAGATTCCCCCAGAAGACAGAAGGCAGGAGGAGTGGAGAACAAGCTTTACAACATGAGACGAGAAAGGAGGACGGGAGAGAGGGGTTAGATTGGGAGATGGGCAGGTCAAGAAATCAATTTGTTACTGATGTGGGGAGGTGCCTAAACGGATTAAAGCTGGGATGGTAACGCTGGTAAATAGTAAACGAGTAGAGAATCACCAAACAGATGGCAGCTAGCGGCATTCTGATCTAATCAAACAGCCACTCACTACTACTGCCTCTCTTTCTCTCTCTCTCTCTCTCTCTCTCTCTCTCTCTCACACACCTGTGTGTGTGTGTGTGTGTGTGTGTGTGTGTGTGTGTGTGTGTGTGTGTGTGTGTGTGTGTGTGTGTGTGTGTGTGCACGCTTGTGTGACTGTGTGCGCGCCCCCCTGTGAATGTGTGTGTGCACCTGTGCCTGTGTGTGTGTGTGTGTGTGTGTGTGTGTGTGTGTGTGTGTGTGTGTGTGTGTGTGTGTGTGTGTGTGTGTGTGTGTGTGTGTGTGTGGAGGACAGCGGTGTGGTGGCTTCAAGGAGGAAGGATGAGCCGATATGAAAAGGCTATTCCCCATGCACACGCTGCTTTAAAGACAAGCCGGGAAACCTGCCTCAATGACTACTGGGTCACACTATCTTTGTGGATTAAGATTATCTTCAAATGATAAGTGGGCAGGGAGGATGGATTTAGCACATACAGTACACACACACACACACACACACACACACACACACACAGTTTCATACACAACAAAAGGAAAAAGGGAAAACAGAAGTCCACCTGTTGCCATCAGGAAATATTGCATTTTGAGGTTTTTCTCGACAGATAATAATATGAAAAAGATATTTTTTTTCAGTTTTCTGAACAGGTTGCATGTTTGAATTCTATTAACATAACTATTCCAAGAACAAATTATAAAATGATGAAACGAGCTACATTTATCTACAAGAAGTGGTAAACCTGCTGATAGATAGACCACAGGTGTCATTAAGGTAAGAACATGAGGACTCGAAGCTCTTCTATTAGATGATTTACTCACAACCTCAAGGTTTACTGCTTAGTCAGGTTCTTTGACTACCCAGCATTTGACGGCTGAAGAGCCACTGTGGCACCTAACCCTATACTGCTCCAGTTACTGCAACCAAAACTCTGAATCTAAATAACTGTGAACTGCATATTAGCTTACATGTAAATAAAGATGTCAGCTATGTGCAATGTAATAATACATGGACGACGTCACCTCCCTCCTGCAAACAGCAGCATGTACAGCAAGACTGCTGAAGAGGATTGACGAGCTGATGTTATGGGCCCGAATGAAGATCAAGCCCTCTAAGTCTCGCAGCCTGTCACTTAGGAAAGGAGTCAGAAACAACTGCACCACCTTTCTTGTCGGAGGGGAAAAGATACCACTTCTTGCCGAGAAACCGATAAGAAGCCTGGGGAGGCAGTACACCGTGGAACTATCTGATAAACAGATGGGTAATACCGTCATGAAACAGCTCTCAGATGGCCTGGCAAGGATCGACCAAAGCCAACTCCCTGGGAAGTACAAGGTTTGGTGCTACCAGTTTACACTCTACCAGAGGGTAATGTGGCCCCTGAAAATGAGCGAGATCCCCTCATCAACCGTGACTAAGATGGATGGGAAAGCCAACTCATTCATACGAAAGTGGTTGGGGTTGCCACGTTGCCTATCTGAAGCTGGCCTCTTCGGAAGAAATACACTGCAACTACCACTGAAGTCACTACAGTTGGGCTACATGCAAGAGAAAGCCAGGTTGGTCCTTGAGCTTCGGGAGTCCACAGACGAGTCAGTCAGGAAGGCTAACGCCAGGGTCCTGACTGGCCACAAGTGGAACGCCCAGACCGAGGTCGACCAAGCTGTAAGCCGGCTGCAGCACAAGGAAATCATGGGCAGAGTGCAGGTAGGTAGAGCAGGCCTAGGATGGGGAGATGCACCAAGATTCTGGTCCAAGGCCCACCGCAAGGAAAGGAAGGAAATGGTAGTGGCGGAGGTGACGAGGATGGAGGAAGACCGCTACAAGATCAAGGCTGTGTCTCAGGGACGGCAGGGAAGCTGGACAACCTGGGAGGGAATCTCAAACAGGAACATCAGTTGGTCAGACGTGTGGAAGATCCCACAGGCAAGACTCAGCTTCCTTATACGCTCAACCTATGACACGCTCCCCTGTCCTCGGAACCTCCACCAGTGGTTTGGAAATGAGGAATGTTGCGCACTCTGCAATGCTCCCAATGCAAGCCTCCAGCATATCTTGTCAGGCTGCAAAATCGCGCTATCACAAGGCCGCTACAGATGGCGCCACGACCAAGTCTTGAGAAAGCTAGCCGAAGTACTGGAGGAGCACAGACAGGGAAGCAGAACACCATCGCCGGCAGAGCAACCCACCACCTTTGTCGCGGAAGGAGGGATCAGAAGCATCAGGCAAAGAGAAACATCAAGGCCCTTCAGTCCCGGCCAGGATTGGAGCATGAAAGTCGACTTGGATAGGAAGCTTCTGCTTCCGACAGAGATTACCACCACATCTCTCCGGCCAGACATAGTGGCATGGTCAGCAAAGGCAAGAGCGATGGCCCTCATTGAGCTCACCGTGCCAAGTGAGAAAGGTGAGGAAGGCATCTACCCAGTGGAGGTTGGATGCAGAGGCTTTATGGGGTTTTCGACTCTACGCCTCCTAAAGGAAGTGGGAGTCACCGGAAGGAAGCTTAAGAAGGCAACAAAGGAACTGGCAGAGGAGGCAGAGAAAGGGAGCTTTTGGCTCTGGCTGCGGAGGAAGGACAGAAACTTGGGGAAGAACACCTAACCCCCAGACAGCAGATGCAGGGAACAGCAAGCCTATCTCCCAGCCGGTTTGCGCATTCGGCACTTCACTCAACACTGTTGCCGCCCCAGCAACCAACGCACCCGAGCACAGCTGCTTGGAGGGGGTTAAAGCCAGCAGCCAACGAACACCAAACAGCTCAACTGCCTCACAAACAACTCGTCAGTAAGCACCTTTCACTCAGCACAGAGCACAGCTGCCTTATTTTCCTTTTTTTTTCATTTTTTATTATTATTATTATTATTTTATGCTTATCAAATGTATGAAACGTATGTATTGTTGGTGTGAGCTGTACACCAGAGGCAGATGGGCAGTGAGCCTGGCCACTCACTGTTGGCCCACTAGCTGGAGTTGGCGGTGTTCAGGGCCGAAACACTGCAGAGAAGGCTGGACACCACCTGACGACATCTGCTTCTGGCGTAGGGCTACAGCTACCTGCGAAGGTGGTTGAGGAAGGCACCTCCTGTGCATGCATGATGAATGTGAATGTGTACTCCCTATGTTTGTCTAGTAATTTATACAATAAAGATGTTTGTGTCACAAGTCTTATTTTCTCTCGCTGACCCATGGGCACCGGAGGAGGTGCGACAGGCAGCAATACCCAGCAGGTATCAACAGCTACCTATACAATCCATGTAATGTACTACCGTACTGTACTACTGTATAACCTTGTCTCTATCAGGAGAAATAACCCAAAGAGTGTGTGTGTGAGAGAGAGGGGGGATGGGAGGGGGGGGGCAGGGAGGTGTTTGAGAGAAATGAGAAAGACAGGGAAAAAAGGTCTGTGTGTGGTGTGTCAAGCAAAGCTCTATCAGACAAAATGAAGATGACAGCCAAGGCCATCGTTCGGAACTGGAGTGATCCTGCTGTGTCACTCGTCAAGATGCTTTACACTAAAAAAGCTGTTGAGTGACCTTTTTGCTTTCATATAAGCATGCACTGTGCAGTGGTCTCACTTCTTTGCAAGACAAAATAAAACTGAACAAATGAAAACAAAGGGCAAACTTGTGGCATATATTATGGGAATTTTTACAGAGCTGTTGACACAAGATTAATGGTTATTGCAAGTGCAAAAAACATTCTCTCTCTCTCTCTCTCTCTCTCTCTCTCTCTCTCTCTCTCTCTCTCTCTCTCTCTCTCTGTGCTTCCTACTCATTATGTCAGGCTTTCTAAAGGCGTATGTACATATGACAAAAGGCTTTTTGAGTCTACTGGCTTCCACAAACTGGAATTGCAAAATTGCATTGCTATCGGTGTGTGTGTGTGTGTGTGTGTGTAGTTGCAGTCAGAAAATAATTAAAAGTAAAATAAATGAACGAAGAAGTTTCCAACAATTTTGCCTCATGAAGCATTTTTTCATGTTCTACTCCTGCCTTTAATAGGAGTAATTGGTTCATGTCTGTTATAGCTTGAGCAAAACTGCAGCTCAGCTTCTCTGAGACCAGATATCACCAGTCAAAACCACATTGGCCTATTAACTTCTACATTATCACCAGTCAAAACCACACTGGCCTATTAACTTCTCCAGTATCACAGGAAATAATAATATACATGTACGTGCAGTCAGATATTTTTGTGACACCGGGGCATTTGGGAAAGTGGTTTTGTCATATTGATCTGACAGGTGTAGTGAACTGTAAAACAGACTCTTACCCGGTGCTCGTCTAGACTTGACTTTTCATCATTTCCGACTGACATTTCAGCACGTCAAATAATTTAGTGTGTCCATGTCTCATTTTAGCAAATTCATTCTGTCAGAAGGGCAAATAGACTCACTCTACTTCTCAGTCATGTTCAGTTAAATACACCTTCAAATCTATGCTTAAAGGAGCACTCCTGCCAATTTCAATATGGTGTTGTATTGCTCATGCTACCCTTGACTTGTCAGTACCCGGTGATGCTACAGTTTTTGGCTCAGCTCTTTCAGATATATGAGCTATCCTAATGGGGGCAGGTGTTTGTTTATTAAAAATCTTTTGGGATGTTATTGGGAATAAATCAAATCAAGATTTTTTTTAATGGAAACAAACACCTGCCCCCATTACAATGACCAGGATATTGGAAAAGGCTGAGGGAAAAAAAGACTCAGGTACTGACAATTCCAGGCAGTGCAGTGGTGCAGTGACAACTTTCTTAATGTTAAAGCAAGCAAAACAAAAGAAATGGTGATTGATTTTAGACGTAGTGTACAAGCAGTACCATACACTGTTGTCGATAACACATCGATTGAGAGTAAAAACCTCTATTTAGGGGTTGAAATTGATGATTAGTTTAAATGATAAATGATAAATGTGCTGCTTCTAAGGTGAAGAAACTTCAACAAAGAATGTTTCCCTTAAGGAAATTGCGCAGTTTTAATGTTGATTCTCACATTTTAGAGTTATTTTATAAGTCTGTACTTCAGAGTGTCTTGTCCTTTGGTCTGGTCTGTGTCTATGGTAGTATGCGTAAACAAGATCAGGATAAACTGCAACGCATTGTTAAAACAGCCAGTAGAATAATTGGATGCCATCAAACATCAGCTGCTCAGCTTTTTCAAGACATCATACTACACAAGGCTGAAAGTATCCTGGGAGACACTACCCACCCTTTACACAGCAAATTTCAGTTTAGCCAACGCAGTAACGGGAGACTGCTGCAGAGGAAAATAAGAACAGCCAGGTTCAGCAAGTCATTTGTTCCCTCTGCAATTAGAATTTTCAATGAAAGACACAGTTCCCAGCAAGGGACTTGACACTCTGTGTGTGTATGTGTGTGTGCGTGTGCGTGTGTGTGTGTGTGTGTGTGTGTGTGTGTGTGTGTGTGTGTGTGTGTGTGTGTGTGTGTGTGTGTGTGTGTGTGGGAGAGAGAGGGAGAGATATATGTATTGTAGCAATCAGCTGTTTTGGAGGAGTCAGAGAGACATGGGGGAGGGGGTTGTATTTATTTATCTGTCATTTTATGTTTTTATTCTGTTGTTAAGTCCTGTCTTTGTATAGCACCCTGACCACTTGAATTTCCCTTTTTGGGACATTAAAGTTTACTTTGACTTTGACTTTTGACTTTGAGGGTAGTGTGAGCATAACAACTGCATGTTGAAATTGGCTGAAGTTATCCTTTAAAACACCTTTTCACCCTTGCTGTCCCACAGCTATAGAGAAAAACGAGGTTCTTTTAGTCTTTGTTCTATTATTTATTCTTTATTTCATAGTTTCATTTTACTGTTGTTTTTGTCTTGCCTTTTTGTTGGTCTGTATGATTTGCCATTTAACTGTTAACTTACTGTAACTTGCTTATGCTTTCTAACATGTATTGCTTGCATTTGCTTGGTTTCATTTACTGTCCTACGATTGAAAGTGTCCTTGAGTATCTTCAAAGGCACGGTATACATACATTTACACTACATACTGTACACTTTACAATGACCTTCATGATTTGTATTTTAACTTCCAATGTGTTTTGCCAGGTGGCGATATTGTACATAACGATGTCAAGGAAACCAACGAATGGAGAAGTTATGAATGCCATTGTAACTGCACAGCAGCCAGACAGCATGAATAGCCTTATTGGCAGGAAGTGCAGCCAGACAGCATGAATAGCCTTATTGGCAGGAAGTGCAGACCCATAATGCACTTCACTCCACCAGTGGATAGCCATCGGGAAAAAACAACCCATAACTACCATTGTACTACACTATTACGACATTACACAGGGCATTTAGAAATACATTAAGACTTGGTCATTGCCATTCTGGTAACGGCAAATTTACAATAGGAGCCATGTCTTAACGGGGTAAGGTATGTAGGTATGTATAACTGGACAATTGATTGAGTGGGCTCAGGAATGTCTTAAAGCCAGGTGGGAGAGATGTCATTGTGTTTTGTTGGTTACCTTCCGAACCCCCCCACCACCACCCTGTCTCTCTCTCTCTCTCTCTCCCCAACTGTGTGTGTATGTGTGTATTCTTATTCCTCCTGCGCTACTGCATTTCTCTCTAGACAGACACGGTTGTGAACAGTAGGCTCTCTTGATAGACAGCCGTCCGTCAGCAGAAGTGAAGTCCTCTGCCTTTAATCCATATTTCATGACCTGCGTTCACATCCACACCCACTCTACTTGTCAGATAGCCCTATAATTGGTGTGTGTGTGTGTGTGTGTGTTGGGGGGGGGGCAGAAAATACAACTCTCACATAATCAGCACTCTCCCTATGCCCAATGCCAACAATGGTCAATTATTCACAACCTCACATGCCTCTACCCAGGAGATTCTCTCTCTCTCTCTCTCTCTCTCTCTCTCTCTCTCTCTCTCTCTCTCTCTCTCTCTCTCTCTCTCTCACCATCTTGGTGTTGGTTCTTTATTGCATCAACTGGTTTTATGCTATATTGCAAAGTCCAAGCCCAGCATTCAGAACTGGTTTATTGCCATAACAAAAAACACAACAACCACATGGCATCATCTTTTGTAAGCTACATATTGGAATGCACATTGGAATTGTAATATCTTGAATTCTGGCAGTGCTTTCCAATAAAGCAGTCCTACTTCTATGTCTAGTGAATACAACTGAAGTCATTACTCCTTGTGAGACTTGAGGCTTGAGTTTACAGCTGACCCCAACAATCAGGGCAGCCATCACTGTAAATGGGTGCAGAGAAGGCGATACAAATGAATTACACTGCAAATGGGATGCTCCCCTCCTGATTATGTTGACTCATTTCTCTCTCTCTTTTTTGCAAGCTTGTGTGTGTGTGTGTGTGTGTGTGTGTGTGTGTGTGTGTGTGTGTGTGTGTGTGTGTGTGTGTGTGTGTGTGTGTGTGTGTGTGTGTGTGTGTGTGTGTGTGTGTGTGTGTGTGCGTGCGTGTGGTAATTACCTGGCCAACAGGTGTGTACCCATTAGGCTGTGCTGCTGGCTCCAGAGGAATTGCTCTGATTTGCTCCTCAAGGTCAATTTGTCTGGAGCCGTTTGACAGCCCACTGGCCAAACAACTGAATACCTGGAGATGACCTGATGTCTGTCTGTTTCTCTGTCTGTCTCTCTTTTTTCTGTGTCTCTCTCTCTCTGTCTGTCTGTCTGTCTGTCTGCCTGCCCATCTGCCTGTCTTTCTGCCTGTATCTCTTTCTGTCTCTATCTCTGTCTGTCTGTCTCTCTCTTTCCGTCTGTCCATCAGTCTGGCTGGCTGACTGGCTGCCGGCTTGTCTGTCTGTCTGTCTGTCTGCCTGTCTACTGCTCCCTGTGTCTATCTGTCTGCCTGTCTCTCTGTCTGTCTGTCTGTCTGTCTGCTTCTCCTTGTGTCTGTCTATGTGGATCTGTGTCTCTCCATCTGTCTATCCATTTGTCTGCCTGCCTGTCTGTCCATCTGTCGGCCTGTCAGTTTTTAGGTGTGTACAGTATGTTTGAATAGCCTACATGTACTGTACATATGTCAGTCACGTTTGTCAGTCAGTCTGTCTGTCTGTCTGCTTGCCTGTCTCTGCCTGCTTATCTGAGGCCACATATTTGTTCACCCTGGTCCAAGGTTGTTTTGTTTGTGGGTCACTATGCTTGGCATTCAGCTGTGTGGAAACCTTGTAAACTTTACAGACATTGAATACTTCGACCCCCCCAGGATGTGCCCCCTCCAGTCCTCCAGGCCTGCTGCTCAAATGGGCATTGTTGCTCATTAATAATGAGGTCGGGGGGTCAGGGTGCTGTGCTTTTATTACCGTTTCGAACTGATGCCTCAATTATTCATTTGAGAATAATTGCACAAAAAGATCTAATAAAATGGAACACTGTGGAACTGTGGGGTGAAGAGTTCAGCTTTTGGGCTGCCAAAGCCCTAAATATCGAGCAACATTAACTGTCTCTTTCACAGCGGACCGTTTGACCTTGTGCAGTAAAATGTTCCCCGTTTTGCTGGTCTACCTTTTCAATTATTCTAAAAGGGAATGGATTCGGACAACAGGTGGAGGAAATGCCTGATTTTTAAGATCCCTCAGTTTACCTCAACATTCGGGTGGTATTTTGCTGGGTATTAGCAATCTTGGATTCCAAACAGTCAACCAGAAATAAAGTCGACAAACCCAAAACAAATCAGTTTCCAAGGCAGATGACCTCTGTGTTCATGAAAAAGGCATCAAGGTCATGGAGACACTGTCTTAGTAAAGTTGGCAGAAAAAGTTTCATTTTCAGTCAGACGTTAAGCATCAGATGATCATGTAGCTTGAGACCATAAACTACAATTTTAATTGAAATATTACAAAAAGTTACAACAGCACTGAGCACTGTATGACACATTGAAAGACGTAATAAAGTAGAAAATCTAAAATAGTCGAGTAAGGCATAATAGTTCTATTTCACAGTCAAATGGGTTTGCTGCAAAATTTAGCAGAAAAAGCATGCAGTACAAAGACAGCTCACACATACACATCCACAGTCAGACATTAGCTTCACACAAATACTACTCATGCTTGGAATCAGAAAAGAAACATGCACAAGCACGCACGCGCACACACGCACGCGCACACACACACACACACACACACACACACACACACACACACACACACACACACACACACACACACACACACACACACACACACACACACAGAGTTATCGTATAACTCAGAGAGCTGTCACATGTCCCTGCTAGTGTCTAGCCGGGGACAGGAAGTCAGCGTCTGCTAATGGCCGTCGTCACCACTCCCCAAATGAGGTCGCGACTCCTCACAAATGAGATGACCGCCACCGCCGCTACCGCCGCACCTCTACTGTGTACAGCAATATGCAGACGCCCATAAACACAACGGCTATCAGTGAGCATACATCACACAAATGAAATATCAAAATGATAGATATGAACTTGTGATCAGGACACAAACACACACAGACACCGTGAGACAGAGGAGGGAGAAGTGTGTGTTTGTGTGTGTGAGAGAGAAAAAAGAATGAAAGCGCTAGAGGAAAGGTAGAGAAGAAGAGACAGTGAGAGTGAAAGTACCGTAATAGATTAAATGGGAGAAGAGAGAGAGAGAGAGTATCACCAAAGTGACTAATGCATTTCTAATGACTTTTCAATTTGGAAAAAAATCCCTTAACTCCCGAGTTATCAGATCTGTTTTCAAGTCCCCTTGACCAAAAGTACAATCTAAAAGCAAAACAACACACCAATAAATGGAAAAAGCGAACAGCCTTTTTACTGAGTAAACTGACTCCCTTAATTACAATTCCAGCTCGAGTGGCCGTGGATGTGCTGGCTCTGCCTTTGTTTTTGTGTATCCATTCATGTGTTTGTGTGTTTGTTTGTTTGTTTGTGTGTGTTTGTTGTTTTAAGTTGTTTCAGAGGAAGACACAGTTAAATGGCCGCCTCTGATTCTATTAGCCCCTGCTGCATGTCCAGGGACAGATTAAGATGGCCTGCGGCCCCTGGGCTACAAGTAGCTGTGGGGCCCCCCAGAGGACAAATTTTGTGATGAATTTACATAGACATAATTACAAGCCAGGAATTAAGGATAACATGTCTGCCGACTGTCAACACCACAGGTGATTTTTTCAATATTGCATCTTGTAACAATTCTGCAATTTTTCACTTTTGGCCAATCAGGGCCTCCCCTGGCAGATGGGGGCCCCTAGGCGGCAGCCATATCTAGCCTGTGCATTAATCCGGCCCTGTGCATCGCCTGTAAGACATGAGGAAAGGGCCTGGCAGATGGGGGACCCTAGGCTGCAGCCATATCTAGCCTGTGGGGGCCCCTAGGCTGCAGCCATATCTAGCCTGTGGGGGCCCCTAGGCTGCAGCCATATCTAGCCTGTGGGGGCCCCTAGGCTGCAGCCATATCTAGCCTGTGGGGGCCCCTAGGCTGCAACCATATCTAGCCTGTGGGGGCCCTAGGCTGCAGCCATATCTAGCCTGTGCATTAATCCGGCCCTGTGCATCGCCTGTAAGTCGCCTGGCGTCCGCCCAGACGGAGGCCCACTGAATAGAGACGGGAAGCTTACGCAAACACAATCTTTTTTGCTTGTTTTTTCATTACGGTCCATGCACCAGTCTCTCCACTTCTCTCCAGCTCCCTCTGTACAAAACAGCCTCTTTCTCTCCCTCTTTTCTCTCTCTCTCGCTCTGACTCTCTTGTCATCTATCTCTTCCTTTCTGTCCATGCACACTCTCTTCCTCTCAATCTGCTTGTCTTGCTCTTTCTCTCCTGCCTCCTCTCTTTATCTCTCTCTCCTCCTGGACATACTCAATGGAGCCCTTACACTAAGGCCCATCAGTCACTGAGTGAGACTGGCCTCATGTTGAGCTGAAGGGAAAGAGAAGAGAGCGTCTGGCAGTAAAAACAATATCCATGCCAACGCCTCAGATTGGCCAAGAAATGTCCAAATCCTTCTTACCGCACCATGGTCAGTGACTAAGACAACTAGGGCTGGGAATCGATCCAGATTTGTTGGATCGATTCGATTTCGATCCAGAGGGCCACGATTCGATTCGATTCACGATTCGATTCGATCCGATTCGATATCGATCTATTGTATTGTTGGATTGTCACTTTAACCCATTCATGCATCTTTTAACAACTACAAAAAGCATCATATGAGTGTAGTGAGTGTAGTGTAATGTAATGATGCATAAAACTAGGCTATATGAATGTATATGGCCTATAAAAACATATAGGCCTATATCAGCTTCAGCAGCCAATACAAACATGAAATAGGCCTACCTTGGTATGATAGAGGTGGGAAACTTGGTATGAGAAAGAAAGGTGGTAGGCCTAAATAAATTTAATAAATGCAATAAATAAATGCCTTAGGCCTACACCATGGCATTCAACAGACTATGCATGATGAACCTAAATAGCCTAATTAATATAAATAACAATCCATAAACCGCCAATATAATCTCTCAGTAACACATAGGCCTACTGCTACAGACGAAACCACAGCATAGCATTGGCCTATAGCCTAGAACACACGCAGACAGACCGTTTGATTGACAGGTCAGGGAGACCGTGCGCTTCCCTCTGGTGGGTGGGCGTCGAGTGTTGACGGTGGGACAGTGGTGAGGAAGTGTTTTTATGCAAACGTTTGATATTGTAGATTGATTATAGGTTATCTGTGTAATGGGACATTATTAGTGGATGTCGCACTGGTAATCTAGCGCTGAGAAGAGATATCGCTGAAATCTGATGCTGCTTTAGAGCTGTGGATATTTCTCAGTCAACCGTGGAGATGGGCACTAAAAAATCGCTTTGACGCAAATAAATAAAGAAATTCAGAAGCAGTTAACGTAACGCAGCTGTTAATCTCAGTAATTTGATCCTTTCCCACCACGCTCTCTTATCTGTATGGGTGCATGCTTGTGCACGCGTGTGAATGTGAAAAGCACCCTTTCGTCTCCCTTGCCATCCTCGCATTCGGAGGTTAAGTTAGAAGGCGGGGATAATAATTTCTCCTAATTTCAACAGCCTACAAATCATCTACTTTGTCATCCAATTAAAATTCGTCACTCCATCCCAACTCAAAGTGTCTTCCTTCGCTGTTATTAAAAGAAGAAGCGACGGCATTTTTAGGTTTCAAATGAATGGAACCAGTGCGTATAGCCCACAATGGTTTGTTTGCCGATATTCAATCACATGGCATTTTGGGTTCGTGTTTTTTGTCAATAACACTTCTCGGAAATGTATTTGAACCTATTATAGCGTGTTACACACGAAATGCCCCGTGTTAATGCAGACAAAGTTCTTCTGGCTATTATAACTTTGACAGACGAAATAACAACAATGCTGCGCAACGCAACTGCAGGCATTTCCGAAAGCGGTGTAATGTAGCTCCTGGCGGGCCGCGGGAAGGTTGCACTATGCATAAAATAAATCCATGAATAGTCGAAAGTAAAAACTGCCACTACTGTCAGGAAAAGCCCCCGTGTATTTGTGCATGAGTGCTATGTTGAAGAGAGCTTCCGACGCGGTTGAGAATATAGGGATGGGCCTCCGCAAAAAAAGATCGATCCACAAAGTTTTGGATCGATATCGGATTTTTCGGACGTGAATCGATATTGGATCGTGGATCGATTTTTTGAACACAGCCTTAAAGACAACTACTGTATATTTCAACAAATCAAGGCGGACACACATTATCTTTCTCTCTGTATCTGTCTCTGACTCTCTCTCTGACTCTCTCTCTCGCTCCCTCCCCCCCTCTCCCCCTCTCTCTCTCTCTCTCTCTCTCTCTCTCGCTCTCCACCTTTTACCATTTTTTCCCATATTCAGTTTTCAGGAGCATGTTTATTTTTTGATCTGGTGAGTGGAAAGAATTGCTGCTGTGCATGATAAACCCACAGCAGCAGACGAGGCTGCCAGCCAAACAGCGGAGTTCAGAAGAGGCTGCCAGCCTAAAAGTGGAGTTCAGCCCTGTGATGGAGCGTAAACACTTTGTGGGGATCAAAAGCGAACGTTTTGCCCATTCTGTTGTTTTGGTGGCTGCAGGGTGATAGCTGTTGCTGCAGCAGGTAGGCCTGTGATATTTGTCAGCAGGGAAGACAGCAAAAGGGGTCCAAATGTCCAGTTGACCTGGGCCCAGATATAGAAGGGGCCCAGAATCGGGTCCTCATTACATTGTATGTATTGGGGAGGGGGCTCTTTCAGATGATATTGCTCTGTGCTCAGCCAATGTTGTCAGTGTCACTGTTTGTCAGTAACCACATCCCTGGCTGCACATCAGAGAAAACCATCTCAAAGGCAGCCGGCAATGACTCAAATATCATATCATTGGAGTAAACTGCCCAACAGGCAGGGATGACTGGTGCTGCCCAACAGGCAGGGGTGACTAGTGCTGCCCAAGAGGCAGGGGTGACTGGTGCTGCCCAACAGGCAGGGATGACTGGTGCTGTCCAACAGGCAGGGATGACTAGTGAACAGGCAGGGATGACTGGTGCTGTCCAACAGGCAGGGATGACTGGTGCTGCCCAACAGGCAGGGGTGACTGGTGCTGCCCAACAGGCAGGGATGACTGTTTCTGCCGGTGGAGCTAAAACTGTCCATGAGGTGAGCAGTGCCTCAAGCAAACACAACCAGGGGGGCCTTTTTAGGAGCTACGGTTTTACACAGCCAGGGGGGCTGTTGGAGGAGTTCAGGCTTTATTCAGAGCCAGTGAAGCATGAGATATTGTGTCGTATCGTATCGTATCGGAGAGAGAGAGAGAGAGAGAGAGAGAGAGAGAGAGAGAGAGAGAGAGAGAGAGAGAGAATGAGACATCAATAGCATTAGCAAGTGCAAACAAAATAAAGAGACAGATAGAGAGGAAGGGCAGGAAGGAGGAAAACATAGAGAAGCATAGAGAAGAAGAAACTGAGAGAATAGCCTGTAATTAATAGATAAACACTGATGGAGACAGACATGGAGAGAGAGAAAAACTGAGCACATATGAGAGTGTGAGAGAGACATAGACAATGTGAGAGAGAGAGAGATAGAGGAGAAGGAAGAGGAGGAGAGGAGAGGCACGAGGCATGGCCGTACACAATTACACGCTTGACATGTTAAAAAAAATGGCTCGATGTGTGAAGTGCCTCTTTTCCAGCCCATTCGACCCCACAGAAGAGAGGAGAGGAGAGGAGAGGAGAGGAGAGGAGAGGAGAGGAGAGGAGAGGGTTGAGGGAAGAGGGGATGAGGGAGGAGAGGAGAGGAGAGGAGAGGAGAGGAGAGGAGAGGAGCACCTGGTAGTGACACATCCGTGCTGGCCAGATATTAATAGAATAAGAACAGGATGAGGAGACAACAGACACAGACGCAGACACAGTGCTCTCCTTCATCCTCCTCCATGACTGAGGTACCCCGAGCATGGTACCGTCCTGCCACACTGTTCCCTTTCCCTTTCGGGCGACATTGAGGGCACGGGAGACACAGACACAGACGCAGACACAGACACAGAGACAGACGCAGACACACAGACACACACAGTCACAGACACAGACAGAGACGCATACACATACACAGACACAGACGCAGACACAGACGCAGGACACAGACACAGACGCAGACACAGAAAGAGATGCAAACACAGACACAGACACAGACACAGACCAACAGGAGACACATAGTTTTACGTAGAGCACTGCAGGTGGGAGAACCAGTGGGGAACTATAATTACCATAGGAACAGTGCTGTCTAAGCTTAATTATTGCATATAGGAGCAGGACACAGGAAGAACTATCATTAGAACAGAGGAACACAGGAGGAACTATCATTAGAACAGAGGAACACAGGAGGAACTATCATTAGAACAGAGGAACACAGGAGGAACTATCATTAGAACAGAGGAACACAGGAGGAGCTAATATAATATGGAGAGAACCAGTAGGGAACTATAATTACCATAGGAGCAGTATCTAGCTTACATGTGAGAAGAATGACACAGTGAGTGCGCTCTTGTGTTCTCGTCGTAAAGCTGCATCTCTCTTTTTTTCTGTTTGTTTGTTTGTTTCCCTTCTATTTTGAGAAATATCAAACTGTGTGTGTGTGTGTGTGTGTGTGAGAGAGAGAGAGAGAGAGAGAGAGAGAGAGAGAGAGAGAGAGAGAGAGAGAGAGAGAGAGAGAGAGAGAGAGACAACGAAGGAGAGATGAATGCAAGATGAGTGTGAGCGTGTGTACAAGTGTGTGCATGTACATCTGCACATGCGCCTCTAATATTTAAATATGTTGGACTCCGTTATCCATCAGTTTCTGGAAGTCCAAGTTTAGTAATGGAGATATTGCCTTTAAAACTGGATTAAAATCTATGGACTCGGACATGCTGGCTAGCTGGGTTAAGTAGATCCCTTAAGTGCCGACGATAAATCAAAGTTTACTCTGGTGTCTGATAACATCAGCCTCGTTACTGTAGCCAAACTAGGCCAAGACCAATTAGCATCTCAATTATGCATCTCATACATGGGAGCCTGGAGAGCAGCCAGACAACCAACAAGAACACAGGATACCCCCCGTCTCTCTCACCCAATAAGAACACAGGATACCTTCCATCTCTCTCTCTCTCTCTCTCTCTCTCTCTCTCT